>NC_092048.1:120116193-120416193 GCF_003086295.3 Arachis hypogaea
TCTAGAGAGAGAAGCTCCCTCTTCTCTCTAGAATTAGGTTAGGATTAGGTTAGATTGTCTTAGATAAGCTCCCTCTTCTCTCTAGAATTAGGTTAGGATTAGGTTAGATTGTCTTAGATCCATGTTCAATTACTTGATCTCATCTTGTTTCTCTTATAATGTCTCATTTCTACATCTTGATCCTCTTAGTTGTAATGTTAATTTCTCTTTTATGCCCCTTTTGTGATGATGAACTCATGTTGGATTTGATTTACATTTAATGCAATTTGATGTTGATGTTTCTTTTTATTGATGAATGGAGTTGTGATTTTATTTTTCTTGCAATTAGTAGTTGGTAGATTTTATTATTCTTGCAATTTATGATGTTTACTTTTATTGCACTCTATGTGTTTAATGAAATGTCTTCCTTAGTTTTTGAGTAGTTTTGTTGACTCTTGGTCTAAGCTAAGGAAATTGAGTACATTTGAGTTATTGGGTATAATAGATTTGGTGATTTGAGAACCCTTGGTGATCAATTTGATATCCATTGACGCTAACCCACTACTAAGTTAATTAGTAGGTAGGTTGGGACTTACGGGTTGATGTGATCAAACCTATTTGATGTACTTCAAAGCTTAGGAGTAGACGTTACGTACTTAAAGCTTTTGGGAAGTAGACTTAATAGGTTAGCCTCTCATGATTATCAATATTTGGTTTGTTGACAAGGATGATGATCTCAATTACCTAAGTCTTAGCTAAGAGTTCTTTATCTTGTTTTCTTTAATTACTTGCCTAATTTACCTTTCTTGCCCTCTTATGAACCAAAAAAACCCCCTTACCCCTTCATAGCCAATAATTGAGCATTTCATTGTTTCCTAGGGAGACGACCCGGAGCCTAAATACTTTGGTTAATTTTCATTGGGGTCTGTACATGTGACAAAACTAAAAAAAAAAATTAATTTGATGCGAGAGTTGTTTGTTGGTTTGGAGCTATACTTGCAACGTAAATATTTTGTGAAATTCCTTACCCACAACAATTATTGTTGTCATCCATCGCAAAAAGAGAAGGAATCTTCAACCTCCTCTTGTCTATCCGTGAATAGAATGAAATCTACGTCCTCATCGTGGGCATCCCAACAACCCCAGAAAATCAGTCATATTCGTCTCATTTTAATAATAATCCTAATCATAATCAGAACAGCAAGCCTTTACAATCATACTTCAATCAAACATGGTCACAGTAATAGAGACAAAAGTCAAATCAATACGCAAGCGTGATTAACCACCATCCTTGTCAATCACAAATCAATTGTACTCATAATCAAAATCCAATTCAACAAAGTCAACCAACAAACTAGAATATCCAGCCTTCTCAAACAATTAATAAATCAATTAGGCAAACAATTACATTCATCCAAAGTAACTCAGTTTAATCTATAAGACTCATGTAATTATAAAACTATATTTCTCGTATCAATATCGACTTGTAACAATTATCGTTAATAAAACAGTTTTAAAAAAAAAACCTACCTCAAAAAGCCGAAACCCCTCAGCCACAAAACACATCAAGACCCTTATTCTTCCAGCCCGCAACAGCAACAGCCGCCTGCAACCACAGCTCCACACTACTTTTGCAGCAACAGCAGCAACTTTAATCGTGACATGCAATAACTGGAACTCAACCCTATGGCAATAACGCCGCAAAAATCTCAGCAATATATAATGAAACAGCAACTAAAAGGGTTTTCGGCATCTCCCTCTCTCTCTCGTGCTCTCTCCCTCTCCGTGGGTGAGTGTTTCGTGTGTGTGTGTGTGTGTGTGTGTGTGTGTGTGTGTGTGTGTGTGTGTGTGTGTGTGTGTTGATGAGTGACGTGAGAGTGTTGTGAAGGGAGGGGCTTTTGGCGGCTGGGAGAAGAGGAAGGGTGCGGGTGTGTAATGAAATTAGAGTTAGGAGAGTGTGGGTTTGGGGATTAAGGTTTTGTTTTGGGGAAAAAGGCTAGGGCTAGTGTATTTTTAATAAAAATAGGGGTAATGTAGTAATTAAAAACCAATTTAATCAAACAATAATTATATATAAAAATACTAGTTATTCATCAACTTACAAATTATTTTCAGATAAATACTCTAATTCAAGAATTAGAGATAATCAAATAAATTTTTTTTTATTCATAAAATGAGGTTCGAAATCTAAATATTCAAATTGAAGCATATAAAATTCTTATTATTTTTCAATTACTAAAGCTTTAAATCATAAATAAGAAATTGTCCAAATAATATAAAAATATCTGAAAATATCATCTTTTGCAAATATAATTCCAAAAATCCGGGGTCTTACACATGCCCTGACAACAAAAGGGAAAAAGAAGAACTCTCAATATTTGGCTGTGAAGCTAGACATGAACAAAGCCTATGACAGAATGGAGTGAGACTTCCTAGAAGAAACATTGAAGGCCTTTGGATTCGACAAGGAATGGATGAAAAAGATCATGAAATGTGTCAAAAGTTTCATAACAAATTTAAGATTAATGGGAGCCTAAAAAAGAAACAACTCCACAGAGAGAACTGAAACAGGGAGACCCTTTTTCACCTTATTAATTTATCATTACTTTTGAAGTTTTAACTATTCTGATGTCTAAAGCCCACAATGAGAATTTGTCATGGATTACCACGTTGGATATGCTCTAATAAATGGTTGAAATGCACGAAATGATATTTGGAGGGAAGAGACTCAAATAGAAAAAAAAAGTAAAAAAACTCCAGTGAAAACTACAATACTCAGGTAGAAGCAGAAATAGTAGTGGACCATTGACTAGTGAGAAACTTCACAAGCCAGAACCTCCTGCCACGGAAGAGGAGTGACGACAAAGAAGGAAGGACCAAGGCAACTCAGTGAATTAGATCTGGAACCAGGTGAGAAAATCGAAACTAGCAGTTGAAGGGAAGCAGAACAGAAGTGAAGAAGGAGACGGTCCAGCATGGAAAAAAATGAGACGGCAAGCGGCCAAAAAGCAAAAATGACCAGGAGAAGTGGCAAAAAACCAGGAATGACCAGTGTCAACGGTGAACCGTCCGACCTCTAGCATGGCGGTGACACAAGAATGATGGTGGTCAATGAAGAAGGGGCCGAGGAAGCGAGGGTCTGAGGGAGGCGGTGAGATCTGAAAGAGAATGGGAGTTGCATAACATATAAAATAAGTGGCTAATTTGTATTAGACTTTTATACGTATAAAAATATAAAAATACATAATAACTTATTTTAATGTATAAATAATATTTTTGAATAAAAAATTAGTAAAATAAAAAAACTATTTAATTAGTTTTGAATTATTATAGTCGTTATACAATTCACACCTAATAAAAAGTACAAATGTACTCTTTAATTCATCCTTGTTGTGATAAGATTGAGAGCTGAGTTGGATGCCCATTAATATTCGGGTGGCTCAGTTTCTCAATGAAAGAATGTTTACTGTGTGATTAATGAAGTTTGTAAAGTCAAAGCTTCATGCATGTATAAATAGAGGCTTATGCCTCTGACAATAAACACTGCAATAACACATAAAATTCTCTTTCCTTTCTATTTCTCTCTGTGAGTTCTTAAGTTACAATATATATTAATATTAGTAAATATATTAATCATCTCTATTATATTGAGATAGTAATTGTGGTGAATATTGTTATCTAATTATACTTCTTTATTTTATATTTATTACCTCTTCCTTATTTATTTATTTATTTTACAATACGTTATCAGCACGAGACTCTAACCAAATTTTAGGAAGACTCAGGTAAAAATTTTTTATTATGTCAAAACTCTCTCATCTTGAATTTAATGCTCTTGATATATCTGGAAACAACTATTTATCATGGATACTAGATGCTAAAATCTATCTTGATTCAATAGATCTTGGAGATACCATTAAGGCTGAAAATAATGCATCTCAGAAAGATAAAGCCAAAGCCATGATCTTCCTTCGTCGTCATCTTGATGAAGGATTGAAAAATGAATATCTCACATTAAAAGATCATGCAGATTTGTGGAAAGACCTTGAAGAAAGGTATAATCATCAAAAGACGGTGATACTTCCTCAAGTCTGATATGAATGAATGCAGTTGCGTCTACAGGATTTTAAATCCATAAATGAATATAATTCAGCAATGTTTCGAATCACATCACGAATAAAATTATGTGGAAAAAAGATAATTGATAATGACATGTTAGAGAAAATTTTATCGACCTTCCATGCCTCGAATGTGCTTCTGCAGTAGCAGTATCGTGAAAAAGGATTTAAAAAATATTCTGGGCTAATTTCTTGCCTTCTTGTTGCTGAACGCAACAATAAATTGCTCTTAAAAAATCATGAAGCATGCCCAACTGGCGCCGCCCCATTTTCTGAATCAAATACGGCAAATCATTACCCCAAAAAAGGTAAATGGCAAGGTTTTGGTAACAAGAAAAATTATGGAAGCAAGAAAAATTATGCTCACAAGAAATGATCTCACCAGAAGTGGGATAAAGAAAGAAACAATGGGCAAAATAAATCAACAGAGGATAAATATTTCCGTTGTGGGGGAAAGGGCCATTGGTTGTGTACCTGTCGTATCCCAAGGCACCTAGTCGATCTTTATCAAGCATCTTTGAAAAAAGGATGACAAAGGAAAGGAGACGAATTTCGTTTCAAATAATGCTGTTGAAAATTACACAACTCATTATGATGTATCTGATTTCTTTGAGGATCCTGAAGGAAATATTAGTCATTTGATCAATGATAGAAAAGTTTAATATGTAGGTTTGCTAAAGTACTCATGTAAATAAATAATGTAAAAAAGAATTGTTAAGTTTTATTTTCAATATATTTAAATTTCAAGTACGATGTATATAAATAATCTTTAATAAAATATTTGTGAATTTCAAAATTACTGCATGTGCCAAGATAATAATAATAAAATTTTTAGCATATACTATACTTTTTAGAAAAATATTTTCAATCAAGAAAATAGTTTTACTGTGCAAATATTTCTGCTCATTTTGTTATTATTTGTCTTTGAAGAAAATGGCAAGGACATATGGTGAAGATGTTTGTCTTGCAGATAGTGCAAGTTTGCATACTATTCTCAGAAGTAATATATATTTTACTCATCTTGTGCCAAAAGAAGAATATGTTAATACTATTATTGGCTCAGGCAATGTGATAGAAGGCTCCAGAAGAGCTATAATTTTATTTTCTAGAGGAACAAAATTCATAATAAATAATGCACTATTGTCTACTAAGTCTCTAAGGAACTTATTGAGCTTCAAAGATATTCACCGAAATGGATATCATATTGAAACAATGAATGAGGAAAATCATGAGTACTTATGTATCACAACTCATGATTTAAATAAAAAGGTTATATTAGAAAAGTTACCCTCACTTTCATTTGGGTTGTATTATACTAAAATTAGTGCAATTGAATCACATGCCACTGTAAACCAGAAGTTTACTAGCCCAAATAAATACATAACTTGGCATGATCGATTGGGTCATTCGAGAACAACCATATCCCATGGACATTCACTAAAGAACCAGAAGATTCTTAAATCTAGAGAATTTTGTTGTGCTGCATGTTCTCAAGGAAAGCTAATTTTAAGGCCATCACCAGTAAAGATTGGATTTGAGTCTCCTAAATTCCTAGAAAGGATTCAAGGCGATATATGTGGACCTATTCATCCACCATGTAGATCTTTTAGATATTTTATGGTCCTAATAGACGTATCTTCAAGATGGTCACATGTGTGCTTATTGTCTTCTCGCAACCTAGAGTTTGCGAGATTACTTACTCAAATTATTCGATTAAAAGCGTTCAAAGCAATTCGTCTTGATAATGCTGGTGAATTTACTTCCCAAACTTTTGATGCTTATTATATGGCTAACGGAATAAGCGTTGAACATCCAGTAGCTCATGTACACAGACAAAATGGGTTAGCAGAATCACTTATTAAATGCCTCCAATTAATTGCTAGACCCTTACTTATGAGAACAAATCTTCCAACCTCGGCTTGGGGGCATGCTATTTCGCATGTTGCAGCACTCATTCATTTGAGGCCAACAAGTTACCATCAGTTCTCTCCCGTACAATTAGCTTTTGGCCAACAGCCAAATGTTTCCTATTTAAGAATATTCGGGTGTGCGCTATATGTTCCCATTGCACCACCTTCTCGCACCAAAATGGGACCCCAAAGAAAATTGGGGATATATGTTGGATATGATTCTCCCTCTATAGTAAGGTATTTTGAGATACAAACTGGAGATGTATTTAAAGCCAGATTTGCAGATTGTCATTTTGATGAATCAAAATTTCCAACATTAGGGGAAGAGAATAAGCTTCCTAAAAAAGAACTTAATTGGAATGCATCATCCTTGATGCATTTAGATCCTCGATTAGGGCAATGTGAACTAGAAGTTCAAAAGATTATTGGTACGTGGAATCGTGATTACACTTTAATTATGTAAAATTCATTGCTCTTTCTTTCCCTGGAAATGGCGCCAAAAACATGATGCCAAGACCATGGTTCACAACTCCGTGTAACTAACCAGCAAGTGCACTGGGTCGTCCAAGTAATACCTTACGTGAGTAAGGGTCGAATCCCACGGAGATTGTTGGTATGAAGCAAGCTATCGTCACCTTGCAAATCTCAGTCAGGCAGATACAAATTGATAATGGTGTTTTCGAATAATAATTAATAGAATAGGGATAGAAATACTTATGTAATTCATTGGTGAGAATTTCAGATAAGCGAATGGAGATGCTTTCGTTCCTCTAAACCTCTGCTTTCCTGCTATCTTCATCCAATCAGTCTTACTCCTTTCCATGGCTGGCTTTATGTGATACATCACCACTGTCAATGGCTACTTTCGGTCATCTCTCGGAAAAATGATCCAATGCACCCTGTCACGGCACGGCTATTCATCTGTCGGTTCTCGATCATGTTGGAATAGGATTTACTATCCTTTTGCGTCTGTCACTAACGCCCTGCAATCGTGAGTTTGGAGCTCGTCACAGTCATTCATTCATTGAATCCTACTCGGAATACCACAGACAAGGTTTAGACCTTTCGGATTCTCTTGAATGCCGCCATCATTCTAGCTTACGCCACGAAGATTCTGATTAAGAGATCTAAGAGATACTCATTCAATCCTAATGTAGAACGGAAGTGGTTGTCAGGCACGCGTTCATAGGGAATGATGATGATTGTCACGTTCATCATATTCAGGTTGAAGTGCGAATGCATATCTTAGAAGCAAAACAAGATGAATTGAATAGAAAATAGTAGTACTTTGCATTAATCTTTGAGGAACAGCAGAGCTCCACACCTTAATCTATGGAGTGTAGAAACTCTACCGTTGAAAATACATAAGTGAAAGGTCCAGGCATGGCCGAGATGGCCAGCCCTCAAAACGTGATCACAAGATCAAAATACAATCCAGGATGGTCAAAAAGACTAGTAAAATGTCCTATTTATAATAAACTAGCTACTAGGGTTTACATGAGTAAGTAATTGATGCATAAATCCACTTCCGGGGCCCACTTGGTGTGTGCTTGGGCTGAGCTTGAGTGTTGCACGTGTAGAGGTCCTTCTTGGAGTTGAACGCCAGCATTTGTGCCAGTTTGGGCGTTCAACTCTGGTTTTGGATCCTTTTCTGGCGCTGGACGCCAGAATTGGGCAGAGAGCTGGCGTTGAATGCCAGTTTACGTCGTTTATTCTTGGCCAAAGTATGAACTATTATATATTGCTGGAAATCCCTGGATGTCTACTTTCTAACGCAATTGGGAGCGCGCCATTTCGAGTTCTGTAGCTCCAGAAAATCCACTTTGAGTGTAGGGAGGTCAGAATCCAACAGCATCAGCAGTCCTTCTTCAACCTCTGAATCTGATTTCTGCTCAAGTCCCTCAATTTCAGCCAGAAAATACCTGAAATCACAGAAAAACACACAAACTCATAGTAAAGTCCAGAAATGTGAATTTAACATAAAAACTAATGAAAACATCCCTAAAAGTAACTAGATCCTACTAAAAACGTACTAAAAATAATGTCAAAAAGCGTATAAATTATCCGCTCATCACAACACCAAACTTAAATTGTTGCTTGTCCCCAAGCAACTGAAAATCAAATAGGATAAAAAGAAGAGAATATACTATAAATTCCAAACTATCAATGAAACATAGCTTCAATCATATGAGCGGGACTTATAGCTTTTTGCCTCTTGAATAGTTTTGGCATCTCACTTTATTCATTGAGGTTCAGAATGATTGGCATCTATAGGAACTCAGAGTTCAGATAGTGTTATTGATTCTCCTAGTTCAGTATGATGATTCTTGAACACAGCTTCTTTATGAGTCTTGGCCGTGGCCCAAAGCACTTTATTTTCCAGTATTACCACCGGATACATAAATGCCACAGACACATAGTTGGGTGAACCTTTTCAGATTGTGACTCAGCTTTGCTAAAGTCCCCAATTAGAGGTGTCCAGGGTTCTTAAGCACACTCTTTTTTTTTTGCTTTGGACCTTGACTTTAACCGCTCAGTCTCAAGTTTTCACTTGACACCTTCACGCCACAAGCACATGGTTAGGGACAGCTTGGTTTAGCCGCTAAGACCAGGATTTTATTCCTTTAGGCCCTCCTATCCACTGATGCTCAAAGCCTTGGGATCCTTTTTATTTGCCCTTGCCTTTTAGTTTTAAGGGTTATTGGCTTTTTTCTCTTGCCTCTTGGTTTTAAGAGCTTTTGGCTTTTTCTGCTTGCTTTTTCTTTTTTTTTTCTATATATATATATTTTTTTTCGCCTATTTTTTTTTCTTTTTTTTTTTTCTGCAAGCTTTGTTCTTTGCTGCTTTTTCTTGCTTCAAGAATCATTTTTATGATTTTTCAGATTATCAAATAACATGTCTCCTAGTCATCATTCTTTCAAGAGCCAACATATTTAACATTCTTAAACAACAACTTCAAAAGACATATGCACTGTTCAAGCATACATTCAGAAAACAAGAAGCATTGTCACCACATCAATATAATTAAGCTAAGTTCAAGGATAAATTCGAAACTCATGTACTTCTTGTTCTTTTGAATTAAAACATTTTTCATTTAAGAGAGGTGATGGATTCATAGGACATTTATAACTTTAAGACAAAGTTACTAACTACTAATGATCATGTAATTAAGACACAAACACAGATAAGCACATAACATAGAAAACGAAAAACAGAAGAAATAAGAACAAGGAATGAATCCACCTTAGTGATGGTGGCGTTTCCTAATGATGTCCTTGAGCTCTTCTATGTCTCTTCCTTGCCTTTGTTGCTCCTCCTTCATTGCTTTTAGATCTTCTCTGATTTCATGAAGGATGATGGAGTGCTCTTGATGTTCCACCCTTAGTTGCTTCCAATAATTGTGTGGAAGAAAATGTATCCCCTGAGGTATCTCAGGGATCTCTTGATTTGCAGTCAAATGTTCTACCACTAAGCTATAGACCCTTGATGGAAGCTTTTGTCTTCCCTTTCCTCTTTCTAGAGGTTTCTCTGGCCTTAGGTGCCATCAATGGTTATGGAAAAAACAAAAAAAGCTTATGCTTTTACCACACCAAACTTAGAATGTTGCTCGCCCTCGAGCAAAAGAAGAAAGAATAGAAGAAGAAGAAGATATGGAGGAGATGGAGGGATCTGTGTATGGATGTGAGTGGTGAATGGAGAACAGAAGGGATGGTCATGAATGGAGAGAGAGAGGGTGAGGTGGGTGGGGATCCTGTGGGATTCACAAATCCTGAGATGATCCTGTGGTGTCCACAGATCCTGAGGTGTCAAGGCATTTACATCCCTGCACCAATTTAGGCATGCAAAATGCCCTTGCACACAACTCTGGGCGTTCAGCGCCAGGTTGGTGCCCATTTTGGGCGTTCAACGCCCATTTGTTGCCATTTCTGGCGTTGAACGCCAGAACCATGCTTGTTCTGGGCGTTCAGTGCCAGAATGCTGCCCATTTTGGGCGTTCAGCGCCAGAACCATGCTCTGTTCTGGCGTTGAACGCCAGGCAGATGCTCCTCCAGGGTGTGATTTTTCTTTTGCTGTTTTTGACTCCGTTTTCAATTTTTATATTTATTTTGTGACTCATCATGATCATGAACCTATAAAGACATATAACTAAGAAAAATATTGTTAGATAAATAAAAATTGGGTTGCCTCCCAACAAGCGCTTCTTTAATGTCAATAGCTTGACAGTGGGCTCTCATGGAGCCTCACAGATGTGCAGAGCATTGTTGAGACTCTCCAACACCAAACTTAGAGTCTGACTGTGGGGGCTTTGTTTGACTCTGCGTTGAGAGAAGTTCTTTATGCTTCCTCTCCATAGATGCAGAGAGAGATCATTGAGTTGTAAACACAAGGTTATCCTCATTTAATTGAAGGATTAATTCTCCTCTGTCCACATCAATCACAGCTCTTGCTGTGGCTAGGAAAGGTCTTCCTAGGATGATGGATTCATCCTCTTCCTTTCCAGTATCCAGGACTATGAAATTAGCAGGGATGTAAAGGCCTTCAACCTTTACTAACACGTCCTCTACTTGTCCATAAGCATGTTTTCTTGAATTGTCCGCCATCTCTAATGAGATTTTAGCAGCTTGCACCCCATAGATTCCCAGTTTCTCTATTACAGAGAGGGGCATGAGGTTTATCCCTGAACCAAGGTCACACAGAGCCTTAAAGATCATGGTGCCTATGGTACAAGGTATTATGAACTTTCCAGGATCCTGTCTCTTCTGAGGCAATGTCAGTTGATCTAGATCGCTTAGTTCATTGATGAACAAGGGAAGTTCAACTTCCCAAGTATTAATGCCAAATAATTTGGCATTCAGCTTCATGATTGCACCAAGAAACTTGGCAGTTTGCTCTTCAGTAACATCCTCATTCTCTTCAGAAGAGGGATACTCATCAGAGCTCATGAAGGGCATAAGGAGGTTCAATGGAATCTCTATGGTCTCTAGATGAGCCTCAGAGTCCTTTGGTTCCTCAGAGGGAAGCTCCTTATTGATCACTAGACGTCCCAGGAGGTCTTCCTCCTTGGGATTCACGTCCTCCTCTCCCTCATTGGGTTCGGCCATTTTGCTTATGTCAATGGCCTTGCACTCTCCTTTTGGATTCTCTTCTGTATTGCTTGGGAGAGTAGTGGGAGGGATTTCAGTGACCCTTTTACTCAGCTGGCCCACTTGTGCTTCCAAATTTCTAATGGAAGACCTTGTTTCATTCATGAAACTCACAGTGGCCTTGGATAGATCAGAGACTAAGTTTGCCAAATTAGAAGTATTTTGTTCAGAGTTCTCTGTCTGTTGCTGAGTGGATGATGGAAAAGGTTTATTATTGTTAAACCTGTTTCTTCCACCATTATTAAAGCCTTGTTGAGGCTTTTGATCCTTCCATAAGAAATTTGGATGATTTCTCCATGATGAGTTATAGGTGTTTCCATAAGATTCACCTAAGTAATTCACCTCTGCTATTGCAGGGTTCTCAGGATCATAAGCTTCTTCTTCAGAAGATGCCTCTTGAGTACTGTTGGATGCAGCTTGCATTCCATTCAGACTCTGGGAAATCATATTGACTTGCTGAGTCAATATTTTGTTCTGAGCCAATATGGCATTCAGAGTATCAACTTCAAGAACTCCCTTCTTCATAGGCGTCCCATTGTTCACAGGATTCCTTTCAAAAGTGTACATGAACTGGTTATTTGCAACCATGTCAATGAGTTCTTGAGCTTCTGCAAGCGTTTTCTTTAGGTGAATGGATCCACCTGCAGAAGTATCCAATGACATCTTTGATAGCTCAGATAAACCATCATAGAATATATCCAGGATGGTCCATTCTGAAAGCATGTCAGAAGGACACTTTTTGGTCAACTGTTTGTATCTTTCCCAAGCTTCATAGAGGGATTCACCTTCTTTCTGTCTGAAGGTTTGAACATCAGCTCTAAGCTTGCTCAGCTTTTGAGGAGGAAAGTACTTGGCTAAGAAAGCCGTGACCAGCTTATCCCAAGAGTTCAGGCTGTCTTTGGGTTGAGAATCCAACCATAATCTAGCTCTGTCTCTTACAGCAAAAGGGAAAAGCATGAGCCTGTAGACTTCAGGATCTACTCCATTAGTCTTAACAGTATCACATATCTGCAAGAATTCAGTTAAGAACTGAAAAGGATCTTCAGATGGAAGTCCATGAAACTTGCAGTTCTGCTGCATCAGAGAAACTAATTGAGGTTTCAGCTCAAAGTTGTTTGCTCCAATGGCAGGAATGGAGATGCTTCTTCCATGTAAATTGGAATTAGGTGCAGTAAAGTCACCAAGCATCTTCCTTACATTATTATTATTTTCGGCTGCCATCTCCTTTTCCTGTTCGAAAATTCCTGAAAGGTTATTTCTGGATTGTTGTAATTTAGCTTCTCTTAATTTTCTCTTCAGAGTCCTTTCAGGTTCCGGATCTGCTTCAACAAGAATATTCTTGTCCTTGCTCCTGCTCATATGACAAAGAAGAGGGCACAGAAAAAATAATAATAATAATAGAGACCCTTTATACCACAGTATAGGGATCCCTTTGTGAGTGGAAGAAAAAAGGGGGAGATAAAGAATGTAATGTAATGGAAGAAACACAACTGTGAGGAGGGTTGAGATGTGAGATGAGATGTTAGTAAATGAATAAATAAATAGAATAAGATGGGAGAGGGAGAATTTTCGAAAAATATTTTTGAAAAAGGGTTAGTGATTTTCGAAAATGGTTTTTGAAAAATGTTAGTATTTTTCGAAAATTTTTAAAATAAAAAATAAAAGTAAGAATAATTAGTTAATTAAAAAGAAATTTTTGAAAAAGATGGAAGATATTTTCAAAAATTAGAGAGAGAGAGTTAGTTAGGTAGTTGAAACAAATTTTGAAAAGATAAGAAGTTAGGAGGTTAGAAAAGATATTTTGAAATTAGATTTTTGAAAAAGATAAGATGAGAAGATATTTTTGAAAAGATATGATAGAAATTAGTTTTTGAAAAAGATTTGAATTTTTTAAAATCACAATTAATGACTTGATTCACAAGAAATCACAAGATATGATTCTAGAACTTAAAGTTTGAATCTTTCTTAATAAGCAAGTAACAAACTTAAAATTTTTTAATCAAAGCATTAATTGTTATTGTTATTTTCGAAAATTTGATATAAAAAAAATAAGAAAAAGATTTTTTGAAAAATATTTTTGAAATTTTCGTAAATAACTAAGAAATTTGAAAAAGATTTGATTTTTGAAAAATATTTTGAAAAAGATGAGATTTTTAAATTGAAAATTTGATTTGACTCATGAAAACAACTAGATTTTAAAATTTTTTTGAAAAAGTCAATCCAAATTTTCGAATTTTGATGAGAGAAAAAGGGAAAGATATTTTTTTGATTTTTGAATTTTTATGATGAGAGAGAAAAACACTAAAAAGATGCAATGCATGAAATTTTTAGATCAAAACATGTGATACATGCAAGAATGCTATGAATGTTAAGATGAACACCAAGAACACTATGAATGTCAAGATGAACATCATAGACACAATTTTGAAAAACTTTTAATGCAGAGAAAACATGCAAGACACCAAACTTAGAATTCTTTAATGCTTAGGCACTAAGAATTCAAGAATGCATATGAAAAACACCATACAACACAAAACAAAAAATCATCAAGATCAAACAAGAAGACTTACCAAGAACAACTTGAAGATCATGAAGAACACTATGAATGCATGAAATTTTCGAAAAATGCAAGATGAGTATGCAATTGACACCAAACTTATAACATGACTCAAGACTCAAACAAGAAACATGAAATATTTTTTATTTTTATGATTTTCTAATTTTTTTTTTGGATTTTTTTATTTTATATTTTTCGAAAAATTATTTTGAAAAAGAAAAATAAGGATTCCAAAATTTTTAATATGAATTCCAGGAATCTTATGCTCTAAAGCTCCAATCAAAGGGTCAGGCTTGGCTTAATAGCCAACCAAGCTTTAGTATGTAACTCAGACATGACACGTCTAACATGCCCTACAGTCGTATTAGACATGGCTTTACAGCCAGCCATGCTTCATGAAACACTAGAATTCATTCTTAAAAATTCTGAAGAAAAATACATTTTTGAAAACACATTTTTTTTATTATTATATTTATTTAATTTTTTTTTTTTTTGAAAACAGGTGAGAAAATTTTGAAATATTTTTGAAAAATTTTTGAAAAGAAAACAAAAAGAAAATTACCTAATCTGAGCAACAAGATGAACCGTCAGTTGTCCAAACTCGAACAATCCCCGGCAACGGCGCCAAAAACTTGGTACGCGGAATCGTGATTACACTTTAATTATGTAAAATTCATTGCTCTTTCTTTCCCTGGAAATGGCGCCAAAAACATGATGCCAATACCATGGTTCACAACTCCGTGTAACTAACCAGCAAGTGCACTGGGTCGTCCAAGTAATACCTTACGTGAGTAAGGGTCGAATCCCACGGAGATTGTTGGTATGAAGCAAGCTATGGTCACCTTGCAAATCTCAGTCAGGCAGATACAAATTGATAATGGTGTTTTCGAATAATAATTAATAGAATAGGGATAGAAATACTTATGTAATTCATTGGTGAGAATTTCAGATAAGCGAATGGAGATGCTTTCGTTCCTCTAAACCTCTGCTTTCCTGCTATCTTCATCCAATCAGTCTTACTCCTTTCCATGGCTGGCTTTATGTGATACATCACCACTGTTAATGGCTACTTTCGGTCATCTCTCGGGAAAATGATCCAATGCCCTGTCACGGTACGGCTAATCGTCTGGAGGCATCACCCTTGTCAATGGCTTCATCTTATCCTCTCAGTGAAAATGGTCAACGCACCCTGTCACGGCACGGCTATTCATCTGTCGGTTCTCGATCATGCTGGAATAGGATTTACTATCCTTTTGCGTCTGTCACTAACACCCTGCAATCGCGAGTTTGGAGCTCGTCACAGTCATTCATTCATTGAATCCTACTCGGAATACCACAGACAAGGTTTAGACCTTCCGGATTCTCTTGAATGCCGCCATCATTCTAGCTTACGCCACGAAGATTCTGATTAAGAGATCTAAGAGATACTCATTCAATTCTAATGTAGAACGGAAGTGGTTGTCAGGCACGCGTTCATAGGGAATGATGATGATTGTCACGTTCATCATATTCAGGTTGAAGTGCGAATGCATATCTTAGAAGCGAAACAAGATGAATTGAATAGAAAATAGTAGTACTTTGCATTAATCTTTGAGGAACAGCAGAGCTCCAGTTGTCCAAATTCACGCCAGAAGCGTGGTAGACCTGTCGGTTCTAAAGACAAAAATCTTCGAAAAAGAAAAGAGGTAAATACTATTCCTGTTAAAAAAGACATAGTAAAGATACCGTCAGTTGTCCAAAATTCTGATATAATTTTGACACCAAAAGAATGTTCCAGTTGGAAAAGTGGCCACTGAAACAAATTCACGCCAGAAGCGTGGTAAACCTGTCAGTTCTAAAGACAAAAATCTTCGAAAAAGAAAAGAGGTAAATACTATTCCTGTTAAAAAAGACATAGTAAAGATACCGTCAGTTGTCCAAAATTCTGATATAATTTTGACGCCAGAAGACGTTCAGGTACCTGAAAATTGTGAAAATGACGAGTTCTCAATAAATTATGTCTTTACAGGAGAAAAATGGGACCAAAATAAGACAATTGTCAATGAAATATTTGCCTATAATATGGCATTAAATATTATGCATGAAAGTAAGGATCTTGAGTCAAGAACAGTCGAAGAATGTTGACAAAGGAATGATTAGCCAAAATGAGAAGAAGCTATGAAGGCTGAGTTAGACTCACTTGCAAAACGTGAAGTCTTTGGACCTGTAGTCTGTACACCAGAAGATGTAAAACCTGTTGGATACAGATGGGCATTTGTGAGAAAACAAAATGAGAAAATGAAGTTGTACACTACAAAGCTCAACTTATGGCACAAGGTTTTTCACAAAGACCCGGTATAGATTATGAAGAAACATATTCTCCTGTAGTGGATGCAATAACATTGCGTTATTTGGTCAGTTTATCCGCATATCATAAACTACATATGCATTTAATGGATGTGGTAACATCCTACTTATATGGATCATTAGATCGTGATATCTATATGAAAGTTCCTGAATGACTAAAGATATCTAAACCATCCAATGAATATTCGCATGGGTTATACTCAGTCAAATTACAAAGATCTTTATATGGTCTAAAGCAATCTGGACGAATGTAGTATAATTGTCTTACTGAGTATCTGGCAAAAAATGGATTCAAGAATGATGATGTCTGCTCATGTGTTTTCATAAAGAAATCTGCATCTGGATTCATTATAATTGTTGTGTACGTTAATGATTTAAATATCATTGGAACCCCTGAAGAGATTACAACAACTATAAAAGCTCTAAAAAAAGAGTTTGAGATGAAAGATCTTGGAAAGACTAAATTTTGTCTCGGCCTACAGATCGAGTATACAAAAAATGGGATCTTTATTTATCAAACAACATATACAGAAAAGATCTTGAAGATATTTTATATGGATAAGTCACATCCATTAAGTACCCCAATGATCGTAAGATCTTTGGATGTGGAGAAGGATCAATTCCGTCCTAAAGAAGAAAATGAAGATATCCTTGGTCCTGAAGTACCATATCATAGTGTCATTGGAGCGCTAATGTATCTTGCTAATAATACATGACCTGACATATCATTTGCGGTAAATTTACTAGTAAGGCATAGTTTCTCTCCAACTAGAAGACATTGGGATAGAATCAAACAAATCTTTCGATATCTTCATGGAACAGTAGATATATGATTGTTTTATCCATATGGATCCAAGTCACAATTAGTTGGCTATGCTGATGCTGGATACTTGTCTGATCCACACAAATGGAGATCTCAAACATGATATCTATTCACGTATGGTGATACAGCTATATCATGGAGGTCCACGAAACAGACGATAGCAGAAACCTCCTCTAATCATGCTGAAATACTAGCGATACATGAAGCAAGTCGCGAGTGTTTTTGGCTCAGAAGTCTGATCCAATATATTCTGTCATCATGTGGACTGATTGATCAGAAGATAGCTCCAACTGTTCTGTTTGAAGATAATACAACATGCATTGCTCAACTTAAGGGTGGATATATCAAACGTGATAGAACAAAGCATATTTCTCCCAAATTCTTCTTCACTCATGATCTTCAAAATCAAGGAACAATTGATGTCCAACAGATTCGCTCAAGCGATAATTTGGTAGACTTATTTACAAAGTCACTTCCAAAATCCTCCTTTGAAAAATTAGTACATCAGATTGGGACGCACCGATTTCAATATATTAAATGATGTCGATAAGAGGGGGAGATTGTACTCTTTTTTCCTTGGTTAGGTTTTTTCCATTGGGTTTTTCTTGACAAAGTTTTTAATGAGGCAGTCCCCATCAAAGGATATTGTACTCTTTTTCCTTCACTAAAATTTTTTCATTGGATTTTTTTTAGTAAGGTTTTAACAAGGTATAATTCTAAATGGTCATCAAAACAGGAGTGTTGTGATAAGATTGAAAGCTAAGTTGGATGCCCATTAATATTCGGACGACTCAGTTTCTCAATGAAAGAATGTTTACTGTGTGATTAATGAAATTTGAAAATTCAAAGCTTCGTACATATATAAATAGAGGTTTAAACCTCTGATAATAAATACTACAATAACATATAAAATTCTCTTTCCTTTCTATTTCTCTCTATAAATTCTTAAGTTACAATATATATAATATTAGTAAATATATTTATCATCTCTATTATATTAAAATAGTAAATGTGGTGAATATTATTATTTAATTATATTTTTTTATTTTATATTTATTACTTCTTCTTTATTTATTTATTTATTTTACAACAATCCTTTCCTTCATTACTATTGAATATTCATATATCTTCAATTTTTCCATTCTTACTTGCTACATGTCATCAACCGCCAAGTCAGACAGTTTAATTTTTGTCTTACCGTTACAGTTACCGCGGAATTTGACGTCCTTTCAAACGTTTCTAAATTGTAAGTTTGTAACAAAAAAATTCCTCCTTCCCAAAAGAAAAAAAAAAAAAAAAAAACAAAATTTTGGAGGGAAAAACGAAAACAGTATCCATTCCAATTTCCATTATCTTCTTCAACCAATTTTTCTTCTCACCTTTCCCTTTGCTCATCAGTCGTCACCATGATCCGTTCCCAAAACGGTTGCACCAATACTCACAAGAGACCTTTCGCACTCGATTCTTCCTCTTCCAATTCTAATCCGATCAAGAAGAAGAAGCCAACCGCAACAGCAACCGCCTCCGCCTCCGTTCTATTTACCCACTTCGACTCGCCCCTCCTTTCATCCCTAAACGGCGTCGTTTCCACCCCCAACTCCATCATCCTCCATCCGGACTCCCCCTACACCATTGGCCGCACTCCCCGCCACTGCGATTTCTTCTTCCGCCACCGCCACGTCAGCAAGCGCCACTGCCAGATCCTCTTCGATGGTTCCCTCCGCAAACTTTACATCCTCAATGGAGTTTTTCTATCCTGCAACGGTTCTAAAACTCGTGTCGTTCACGAGTTCAGGAAAAGGATAATGTCGTTTAGAGCCGGCGGCAGTGGCGGTGGCGGGGAAGAGGCTTTCGCGTTTCGAAAAGCTTCCAATGGAGTTTTCGTGAACGGTGTCGAGATCGATAAGGGAACGGCCGTGGAGTTGTCGGTTGGAGACAAGGTCTCACTGGTGTGTGGGAACGATGATTGTTCGTGTGGAATTGGGAACCGGGTAGGGTTTTTAGTTCAAAGAATCGTTTTCGAAAATCGGTTTCGTGAAGGGTGTGACGATGATGATGAAATTGATGGGTTAACATGCTCGGGGCACTCACAAGGGAATAGGAACAAGAGGGTTCTTGCTGTTAGGGCAAATGGGTTGCGTACCAATGTGTTTTCAAGATATGAGCGAGTTGTTGAGAGGGCGAAATTTATTTTAGAGAGGTGCAGGGAAATCTTGCTTAGGGATGATCCAGTGTCTTGCATTTTTCGAGCTGTGTCGGATACACAGTTCGGATTGAAGTGTGATCGTGGTGGCAGTTTGGTGAACAGCAGTGTTTCTGCCAATGATGTTAGATTGTTGGTGAATGCTGAAGAGCAATTTGACTGTGACAAGTCACAAAGGATGAACTTTACAGTGGAAGATAGAACTAATGACTTAGCACAGTTGAGTTCAGAGGCTCTTTGTGAAGGTAAAGGGGTGGCCGTGGAAGCTGAAGGTGATGAACTTCATCAGCATGTTTTTCATAAAGGAATTTTGGATGATAATGTTGATAAGATACCCTTGAATTCAGTAGGGGTGGAAGATATTCCTTCTGATAGGTACAAAGGGGCAAATAATGGAGGCATGTTTCATCCTTCGCCTGGGAAGAACTTTTACCTGAATCGCCTTCAATTTTTGGAACATGCTTCCTCAGAACTTCAGCATTCCATATCTCTCCCTGAACTTCTGTATCCCGTTGAAAGCATTTCAAGGATGTTCATTGCAACATTTACAAGTGACATAAACTGGTGTGATCTCCTATTATATATTCGTTATTTTGATTTTTCCCACCATTTTGTCTCTTGATTAATACCAGTAGAGCTGTGTTTTAGGTTCTTGACATATTGCAAGATTCCTTTTCATCTGCCAGTTACGGTTGCTTGTCATAACACTGAGAGCTGTTGGAGTTCAAGACCTAATGAAAGAGTATTTGTGCCCTACCAGGATTATCCTAACCTAGTTGTAGTGTAAGTGTATTTTTTTTGTTTTTTTTTTAAAGGTTCAAATATATGCAACTAAATTTATGCCCATTCTTTATGGTACTTGATTTTACCTCTTTCTTACCTTTCTTTCTTCTCTGGATGTTAGTTATCCTCCATTTCCTGAAACCATAGCATTTGGTAGTAACCACAAGAGACAGGGGATTGCTTGCCATCATCCAAAGTTGATTGTTCTGCAAAGAGAAGATAATATAAGAGTTATCATTACATCTGCAAATTTGGTGGAAAAGCAGGTATGCTGTTAGCCAAATTTACAGTTATCAACACTAATGTTAATTTGTAGTCTTAAGAATTAAAGGACTTCATGGTATTTAACTGATTAAAATGTTTAATTATGCGCTGAATACTTATTACCCTCGTGGATGAAAGATGCTTCTAGCTTTGGAGTATTTTTCTGAGGTCTGCAAACTTTATGTGTAATTAACTATTATAAATCATGCAGACAATATGTTTATAACTATAACTATGTTTGCTAGTATCAAATCTATTGATTAACTTTTTTGTCTATGTAGTGGAACAGTGTGACTAATACTATTTGGTGGCAAGATTTCCCTCGTGCTGTCTCAGCTGATTTTGCATCACTTTTCCCAAAATCGGATGAAGAAACTCAGAGAGATTCAAAATGTGATTTTGCTGGACATTTGGCTGGGTTTATGGCTGCTCTCATGATTGATATACCCAGCCAAGCCCACTGGATTACCCTGTTGACTAAATATGACTTTGGAGGTGCAACAGGACATCTTGTTGCTTCAGTACCTGGGATTCACTTGTACAAAACTTTGATCATGCCTGAATCTTTCCAGTCCAATCTTGTAAGTGCCAAAATATGTCAAGCATATGTTGCTGCATGATTGCAGTGTTGATCTCTGCCTTTACCACTCCAGTGTTTTTAGTTTTTGATATGAACTATAATCTTCTTGTGCTTTTTAGTATTTCAATGTTGCATCCACCTTGCTTTTAGTTGGGGTAGAATATGGTACCTGAAAGCCTGGCTCGTTTTTTGCTAAAGTGAGCATGTAGAAAATTAGTTTTCTTCTTGAATGTTAGTACAAATTCTATTGTCAACCATTTGTCACTTCATGGCGTTAAGTTTGATTTGCTTTCTGCTTTGGATCCTTTGACTATGTATACTCTTTTTAGACACTAATTGCTGTGCATCTTTGTCAATTGGTGTCAAGTTTCTTGGTTCAGTTGTGGCATCTGTGGTTGGTTTGAGCCATCTTTTCCGCTCTTCAGTAGATTCAAAAAGTGCAAGACTTAAAGCACTGGCTACTTTCCTTGGGAAGTCTTGTACAAATGCTTATGGGAAGTTGAAGGTTATTCTGAGAAGAAATCACAATGTTCCTGCTGACGAAAATGCCGTTAGCATTCTTGTTCCAGACCCTGATGGAACTTCTGAGGGAGGTAAAATCTACGTATGTGGGGTTCTCCATTCATCTTTTTTTTTTAGCCTAAATTTATATTTTCATTTGCATTGCTTTTCTTTCATTTCTGTCAATAACCATTATGATCTTTAATTTTCCTTTTTTTTTTTTGGCCCTTTTCCATAGATTATGTTCAACTTGGTTTTCTGCCTAGAAATGTAGCAAAATGGGTTTCTCCTCTTTGGGATGCTGGATTCCTCAGGTTTTCTGGTTATGTTTGTCCCAGAGAGGCCCTTGCAGCTGCCTTAGGAGAAAATCCAAACAAAGTACAACTGATTTTAAATGTGTCACGGGTATGTCGGGTATATTTTCTACTTTGTTAGTTACCATGCTGAATATGTAAATAAATTTATACGATTTTTATGAACATGCAGGGGAATCATTTTCAAGATACATCAAAGATGATGGAATCTGAGCACATTGCTGCTTTTGGATCACTCATTGCTTCTATCCAAAGATGCTATGGCCTATGGAGATTGCAAGAGGTAAATTACACTGAAATGTTTTTCCGTTGACTCCTATAGCTTATCTCATTGAATTTTATCTGTTGAATTTAAATACTCAGTAAGTAATTAACTTCAATGTTGAAATTAAGGCTATATTTGATCTCTTTGTTATATCTTGGTAAAATAATTTCAAATGATCCAGTTTAATGTCATCCTTATTATTTGTACCAGGTTCTGAATCGATATAAGTGGCCTGAGTCATTAGAGTCTGATATTATATATGGTAACTCTATGTTTCAAGTGTTACTTATTTTAGTGATTGCCTTCGCTTTTCCATTAGAAGTTGAAATCAAGATGATGCCATTGTTTGATTGTTTATAACTTTTTCTGCCTATCAGGTGCATCTTCTATTGGTTCATCTGTCAATTCAAAATTTCTTGCTGCATTTTCTGCTGCTGCTGGGAAGAAATCATTGCAACATTTTGATTCAGAAGAGTCTGATCCTGAAGTAATTTCAAGACTTTTGCTATTCTTTTAGATTTCCTTGATACATATATATTTTCTATTTAAGAGGCATAATCTGTTGAAATTGCATTTATTCACACTAGTTCAGCATTCTAATGATTCTTTGTTTCTTTGATAGTGGGGCTGCTGGAATGCGAGGGAAGAATTGAAGAACCCTTCTGTTAGGATCATTTTTCCCACTATTGAAAGAGTGAAGAATGCATATAATGGGATTTTGCCTTCAAGACGCATTCTTTGCTTCACCGAGGTAGAATATGACTTTCTTATTGAGTGAATAAGATCAGAGGTTTTACCTTGGATAATGTGTTTTGTTCCTTATAGTGGATTCCTTTCATATCCTTTTATTTTGGTGAGCCTACTAGATTTTAGTTCATATGTGTGGAATGCATGGACAATATTAAAGCATTTTTTCAAGACATTCTGCATTATCCATGATGGATTTAAATTCTTTTCATGCAGTTGTCATTGTTGTTGTTTTTTATTTTATTATTATTTTTCTAATGGGGAAAAGAAATAGATACAAAGATTTTTCTGGGTTCTAAGGTCTTTGTGAATCTTACTTAATCAGATCAAATTTTGTCATTTTTTTTTTCATGAATTAAAATTTTCGTTTGTGAAGTTATCTTTTGACATTGCATGTAAGATGTGAACAACGCAGAACTGATTATCTACTTTTAAACAGAGAACATGGCAAAGGTTGAAGACTTTAGATATACTTCATGATGCTATCCCTCATCCCCATGACAGAATAGGACACCCGATGCATACCAAGGTAACTAATGTATGCTCTTCTATCTTATATTTGATGATTAAACTTTGATGGGAAAGATTTCATTGGCAAGTCATTTGAGGTGCTTTTGTAATCTTTGCTCGTTATGTTGTGTATTTGGATTGGCATTGCGTGATTAGTTCCTTAATTATAAAAGTGTCTGTGTTTTTCTTTCCCCTGCATAAATATATAGTCATTTAAGTCTTATTGTGAAAATTGGTTTGCTCAGGTGGTTAGGAGACGCTTCTGGTCTAGGAGTACAAGGGATGCACCCTCCATTGGTTGGGTATATTGTGGGTCTCATAATTTTAGTGCAGCTGCCTGGGGACGACAAATTTCGAATCCATTTGATACCAAATCCGATGGACCTCGAAAAGGGGACCCTTGTTCGAATTCTGGGCTTCACATTTGCAATTACGAACTTGGGATTATTTTTACTTTCCCTCCTACTGAAGAAAATATGGATTGTCCTCAAGTTAAAAGCACAAGATTAGATGATATAGTTCTGCCATTTGTGGTGCCTGCTCCTAAATATGGATGGAGAGATAGGCCAGCTACAATGCAGGCTATGAGGGATGCGATGGCGGAGCTCAATGAGCACGAGAGGGAGAAACTTGCAGAAGAAGAAATGTTGGAGGAGGTTGTTGAGGAAGAGGAAGAAGTGGAAGGAAATGATTATGTTGGTGGTGAGGAGGAGAAGGAGGAGGAGAAGGCATATGCTGAGATACTGTGGAGCCAGGTTGATTCTTCCGATAGCACTTGAAAGAAAGCAGGGACTATTACTGAGCATTGATGTATAGATAGAGAGCCCAGTGGTGCAAGTCTGGTAATTGGGCATGAATAATAGGAGGATTGAGGAGCAAAGCAGTTGTTGAAGTGATAAGGATGTTCCCATGGTAGCAACAAAGCATGTCATCTTATCCCGTACGTGTGGTATTTTACAACACCAACTCCCGTGGTTCAATAATCAATCAGCGGCATGCAGTTATTATTGTGGCATCACGGAATAGCAACTGCCAACTAGCAAGGCATGACATGAAGCCATGACTATGCTAAGCAGAGAGCTCCATCACTTCGCTCAACAATTGATACGTAATCAATATTTATTCTTTTTTAGTCTACCCTTTGTGTTTCATATTTTAGTGTCAAAGTGATTTATTTAATAGACTAAGAATTTGAGGATTATTTTAAGTATTTAGCTCATTTGTGTTAAAGGCATGTATAATTGTATACAAAGTATAATAATAAAAAATTTTAAATTTTTTTATCTATTTAATGTTTTAGAAATATAAAAAATTATTTTTTAATAATTTAGTAAAATATATTTTTTATTAAAGACTAAATATTAGTTCAAATTTTTATACCAATGAGTTATAACTCAAATAGCATAATCTCTCCATACTCACTAAGAGATTGCGGGTTCGAATCTTCTTATTTTTGGTAAAAAAAAAAAATTTAGTGTAAATTTTTATAAAAATTAATTTGGAATATTAATCATTATCATATGTATAGTATACATCATAAATTAAAAAAAGTTAATAAGAATAATTTTTAAAAAAATCAATACGTTGAAAGAGTTCATAATCCATTAAAAAAAGTAAAAAATATTTTTATCTCAATTCTTTTAATAAACTAGTATATATAATATACAAA
Source organism: Arachis hypogaea (assembly GCF_003086295.3). NCBI lineage: Eukaryota > Viridiplantae > Streptophyta > Magnoliopsida > Fabales > Fabaceae > Arachis > Arachis hypogaea. Next base: position 120,140,907 of record NC_092048.1, read on the forward strand.
AAATATAAAACATGTTTTAAATAAAAACACGCATAATAATTTTTGTTATAAAAGTTGCCAAAAAATTTATAAATTTTTTTAAAGTTATTTAAATTTAAAGTTTAACTGCTTTTAATATTGACAATTATAAAATCAATGAATAATAATTTTACTCATTTTTAAAATATAACAATTATTTATTGATAGTAATATAGTTTGTGATTAAATTAAAATATTTATATTAGATTCTTATTTTTTTAATTTCTCTTTAAATAATATTAGTAGTTGAATTTATAGATATTTTTTCATGATTTATGAGTAAAACTTTCAAACTCTCTTACGCTTATATTAAAATTTAACATCGATTTGAGCAAGTATAATTTACATGAGATAAAATTTATTCTTGAATTACTTTTTTTATTATCATAATAAAAAATAACTATTTTTATTAAAATTTATCTAGAACTATTATATATTATAGTATCATATTTATTTTTTGAATTAAAATAATACCATCAACATTGATACATGTTAAAACTTATCAACATATTTTATTTATTCTTAAGTTAAAATAATTGTATTGTTGAAAGGTAGTCGAATGACAAACAACCTCTTAACATATAATATTGAGGCCTACAAAATTTCTTCTTCAAAATATTATTTTTAAGATATTTATGAGACAATTACATATGCATATAAAATATTTTTTTGATAAAGTGAGCAACAATAATAACATTTTGTAGTCTGTATAGCACACAAAATTATAGCAGCTCAAAGTAGTTGTATCATCTCATATTCTAAATTATAAAAATAGTTGTCAATTTTATTAACTCAATAGCTCTTTATATAGGATCTCTGGTATCTATGCCTAAATAAATGCATGAATGAAAATATAAAATTATACATGTAATTTATTTTAATTAAAAAAAACAGAAAAAAACTCGCCTATAAAACAAATATTATTAGTGATTGAGAAGTAAAAAAATTTTATAAAAAAAAATATTATACAAATAATAGAAATGATAATCATTAATTATACATCAATAATGTTAAGATTGATCTAGTTTAAAAAAGTCAATAATATAATAATATAAGGGTAAAACACACTAATAAATCATTTCAGATTCAAAATTATGCCAATGTCCTATTTTAATTTTTGTTACAAGTATGTTCTAAATAGTTATATGTAAATCGAATTAATTAGCATGTATATGTTGTACCAGTAGTAAATCAAATCTGATTGATTCGATTTACTACTGAACAACACATATATAGTAAATCGAATCAACTTAATTCGATTTATTACTTGTACAAAATATTGATATTTATTATTTTTAAGTTAATAATTTATTTATTCTATATTAAATTTAAAATATAAATATCAATAAAAAAATTCTCCATTTTGATTCAAATAAAATATAAAAAATCAAAACGAATAAGAATAGAAATCAAATTTTTATGTTTTAGTTCAAACTCTAGAAAATCTACATTTTTATAAATTTATGAATTTAAAATGGAATAATAAACGATTTCTAAAAATTCATTAAAAATCATCTTTTGATTTATTAGTATCTAAAGAATCATTACCGGAACTTTTGATGTTAAAAAAATTAATATAAAGTATAGTCCTCCAAGGTGACATAGGAGTTAAAACTTAAATTTTTTCAAAGTCAGAAATAACAGATAATTATACAATATAAAAATACTAACTATATTTATATAATATGTAATTTGAGAAATAATATATTTAAAGTTTTAATTACATATTATATAAATATAATTGGTCATTTTATATAAAGTATAACTATCTATTACTTCTAACTTTGAACAAATTCAAATTTTAATCCCTATGCCACTTTGGAAGGCTATAATTTATATTAACTTTTTCAACATCAAAAGTCCCGATAATGATTCTTTAGATACAAATGAGTCCAAGAATGATTTTTAATGAATTTCTAGAAATCATTTATTGTTCCATTTTAAATCCATAAGTTTATAAAAATGTAGATTTTTTGTAATTTGAACTAAAATATAAAAGTTGAATTTCTATTCTTATTCATTTTGATTTTTTTTATATTTTATTTAAATTAAAATAGAGGGTATTTACTTAGTGATATTTATGTTTTAAAGTTAATACAATTAACTTAAAAGTAGTAAATGTCAATACTCTATATAAGTAGTAATATGCTGTATTAGTAGTAAATCGAATCTAGTTGATTTGATTTACTACTGGTACAACATATACATGCTAAATTTTGGATTCGATTTACTACTAAAAAGTATAAATCGAACTTAATTGATTCGATTTATATAGAATCATTCAGGATATGCATGTAAACTGTTTTATTTTTGGACATTGGTATAATATTGGAGGTCATTTAATTTGTTTATATTCAGTTATTGGGTTGATGTGATGGTTTTGTCAGAAACATCGTTGATTAGGATAGTCGATGTTACTATAGATATACACTTCCAAATTAATGTCACTCATTTTCAAAAAAAGTCTATGCATATCATAATTTTCTTGAGGAAGTCTCATTCCAGACGGTCATAAGCATTCGTCATATTCAATTTGATTCCTATAAAACCCTTTTGCCCTGTAATCTTTTTTTTTTTTTTCATGTAGTGAAAGATTTTGAAAGCTATCAATTCATGATTTATTATGAGTTTATCCTGCACAAAAGTACTTTGAAATTCTCTAACTATATCCGGGAGGATATATTTGAGCCTATTTGCAATAATTTTGGTAACTAACTTAAAGATTACATTTCATAAAGAAATCGGCCTAAAGTCTTTTGTATGCCTAGGATTTTTAAATTTAGAAATCAAACAGATATGAGTTGAATTAATAGGGGTAGGATCAACATCATGATTGAGAATATTCAGTACACTTTCAGTTACATCCTTACCCATAATCTTCACATTTTCTGATAGAAAAGAGCCGACATTCCATTGAGGCCTGGAGCTTTTGTTGGGTGCATCTGCTTTAAGGCCTTGGCTACTTCTTCCAATGTGAAGTTTTTGTCTAAATAACTTCTCTTGTCCATGTCAATTTTTTCCCTCACCACTTTAGCCGCTTGCTTTCCTTCTATTGTTCCTTCCGTGCGAAAATATTGTTGAAATAATCTAGCAGCACTTCTTCTATCTTCTCTTCATCCTTGTGTATCACACCCATATCATCCTTGATTGTCTCAATCTAATTCCTCTCCCGTCTTTGTAAAGCTTTTTGTTGGAAAAACTTGGTAGTTCTATCACCATATTTGAGCTAATTTGTTCGAGATCTTTAGTTTGCTCTTTTATTCCACTTTTTCCCCTCAAGATCCACCGAGATTGTGCTATGATCCGACTTATATCTATTCAAGTGTTGAACAACTGTTTTTGGGAAGATTACTTTCTATTTCATGGTTTCCATTGTCTTATCCAACCTCTTTTGAATATTGTCGTCACTCTGTTGCCCGTTTGTCCATATAAAAGAGTGCCTCCACAAAACCCAAATCAAGAAGTTCATTCATTTGTATGACCTCTCTAAAGCCTTGCATCTATGAGAATGTAACTAGATTTTCTCATGTTTTTTCTTCTTGACCCACTATCTAATTGAAGTCTCCAAAAATCATCCATGCCAAATCAGAATTCGGCCTAAGTGTGCTCAATAATTCCCAGCTAAGTAGCTTATTTTCGTTTTCTAGGTGTTCACAGAATCATGTTGCTCTCTATTTTTGCTCTGTTTCTACCATTTCTACCTCTATATCAATGTGGTTGATGGATAATAATCTAATTTTCAACTTGATAGAATTGTCCCAAAGTACTACAAGTCCACCAACCCTTTGTCTCCCCTTACCCTCGCAATCAACTGCCACTATATTTGTCATACCTCCTTTGTACCTCATCCTCATCATTTTAACTTATGTTCTTCTCGTTTCTATAAGAAAAATAAAGTTGGGTCCTTGTTGTTTAATGAGCTTTGTTAAAGCTCGAACTGCCCATGGGTTTCCGAGCCCATGACAATTCTAACTAATCAGCTTCATGGTTCTTGGCAGGGCTGCTCACCAGCCTCTGCCGCTTCTCTTCTAGTCATCTCAGAACCTTTTTGTATCTTCAGTTTTAGCTAAACAATTTTCATCCCCATTGTCTCATCTGCCTTCCTCTTTTGCTATCTCATTTTCACATTTTCTTTTTCATTTTTTGTTTTTGGCAGTTGCTAGCCTCGTTTGTCTCTTCCATGCTTTTTCTGCTGTTTTTGTTGTTTCTTTCATCACATTTGTGATATCCACTAGCACCTCAAGGTATTCATATTATTTTCGGTCTACAATCATTTTTTCTTTAGCCACATTTCCCTTGTTGTCTCCCCCTGCCCTTTTTTGCTTCATTACTCTTTAATTAGTTCTTTGTTGATACTACAGTATCATTTTTTCTATTCTTGACTTCTGGACCTCCCCTTCATTTGTTCCTTTCTTTCGAACTCCCCTTGGGGTTACTTCAATCATGAGGGTTGCTTCTTTCTCTACTCTCTCTTTTCTCCTTCCTTGTTTTGGCATCTCACCCATTGTTAGTTGCTTCAATTTTTCTAGCATTTTTTTATATGTTCTTTTTGGATCTCGTCTTTTCTCTCATCCCTTTTTTTCTCCCTTTCCTTTTTTTCTTTCATCTTTTATCATTTTCACTATCATTCCCACACTATCAGCCTTTAGCCATGTTCTCAATTCTTTGAATCTGCACTATCAGCCTTTAGTCATGTTCCCAATTCTTTGAATATGCAGCTACTTTTTTTCCATCTTTAATAGCTTTTTGGTAGTTACCTTCTTCATGCCTTATTAGTCCACAATAATAGCAGAAGTTTGGAAATTTCTCATATCTGAAGTTTACTCATATTAGCTCATTTTTCTTGTTGCTAATGATAATGCCTCTCATAATAGGTTTGTTGATGTTCAGTTAGATTGTTGCCTTGAGAAATCTGGTTTGGTCCCAGGTATTCTCATATACTTCGCACTCTTTTACTTCACCCGCTGCAGAGTCTATTTTTGCTCACAATTTCTTCGTTTTGCAATGTTCAGAAAGGTTCCAAAGCTGCATCTTTATCTCTGCATTGTCTAGCACTTTTTCTGCTAGCTCTTCTCCTTTGTTTCACCTTTTTAGGAGTACCCAAGAGTTCCTGAATAACCATGGGATTCTTTGCATTACTCTTTCTAGGTCTGCTTCATTTTGTAGGAATATTTGGTATATCTTTGGTTTCAGGTCCACTATTTTTATACCTTCTGGATTCCTCCATATATTTTGCATAGCTAGCTGTATCTAAGAACATTTGACATTTTTGTTTGATAGTAGTCTTCCCACCATGCTATTTGCACATCTTTGTACTCTTTCTTCCACATCATTGTTATTGAAAATGATAAGGGGTTCTTCTTCATCTTGTATTATTTTATTGGTTTGTGTTGTTAGTTTCTCATTTGAGGTTGACATTATTTTGTATTATTTGTAGGTGAATATAATCTAACCGAGTATGAGCTGCACTGAGGCGATTGGGTCACAACAGAACAGAGGGTTGCACTATACTATTTCAAGCCCTAGGAGAGCATTGGGTTAGAAAGAGAGATAATCTATATTGAGACAAAAAATTTGATTTTAATGATAAATAATAGATGGTGTAATATTATTTAGCTAAATTTTATTGGCTAAAATCATAACTCATAAGTGATAGCATTTTCAAAGTAGCTCGAGTTTTAGGCAAAAACAAAAATTTCACGTCCAAATATCTTACATTACATAAAAGTCTCGTTGACTCCACTAACCTCTCTGGCGTGGTGGCGCGTGCTTCACATTCGCGGCTGATTTCCTTCGTCCACCGCTCAAGGTACAATCTCCAATAATTTGAGTTAATAGTCAAAATCGTCCCTGAAAGATATCCCGATCTCCATTTTCGTTGTCGAAAGATAAAATTAATCGAATTCGTCCCCCAAAGATACCCTACCTAGTCACGTTCGTCCTTCCGTCATCTCCTTCGCTGAACTGGCAAACGTCGTTAACTTCCAACGTGGCAAACAATCAAAACGATGCAGTTTTGGTACAAGGCTCTTCTAGCCTTGAAACATTGCCGTTTAGTCTTCAGAAGAAAGATTCAAACGTTGCAAAGCCTTACCCCCATCATCATCGCCTTCTTTTTTTTCTTTCCTGAAAATTCAAACCTAATCCAACCCTTTTCTTTTCCATTTCCGATTTCATTCCAAATTGACCTTGCCTTCATGCACCTTCTCTTTGATCCCCAAATTCCCACCTTGCAAAATCTCTAATTTTCCCCATTCCAAGGAAACCATAAACCATGCTCGATCCAATGACTTTTTGAATTCCTTGCTTTCTCTCGGAGCTCCCCTTCATCTATCTTTGGATTTTGAATTCTCTCGCTTGGGTCGATGAATAACATGCTAATGCACCACTATTTCGTGGTACATTTTATGCTAAATTGAGTGGATTTTATCCATTATTCTCACACTTATGCATATAAATTGCACGTTTTATATTTTCCTTCCTAATTTTGTGCTTTGATTAAAAACATGCTTCTTTGGCCTTAAAATTGCTAATTATTAATCCTCTCTTATTACCATTCGATGCCTTGATGTGTGTGTTAAGTGATTTTAGGGTTTATAGGACAAGAACGACCTAGAGGATGGAAAGAAAGCATGCAAAAGTGGAAGGAAAACAAGAAATTGAAGGAATTACTAAGCTGTCAAGCCTGACCTCTTCGTACTAAATTGATCATAACTTGAGCTACAGAGGTCCGAATGAGGCGGTTCCAGTTGCGTTGGAAAGCTAACATCTGGGACTTCGAAATGATATACAATTTGCCATAGTTGCCATGCTGTTAGGCAACACGCACGCGTGGATCACGCGTACGCATGACCTTGCGAAAGTTCAATCGACACGTACGCATGACAAAGCCACGTGCTGTACGTATCAGAATTCGTTGGGGGCGATTTCTGGGCTGTTTTTGGCCCAGTTCCAAGCCCAAAAACACAGAATAGAAGCTGCAGAATGGGGGAATCAATCATTCATTCATTCACACAACTTTCATTCACATAATTTTAGGTTTTAGATGTAGTTTTCTAGAGAGAGAGGCTCTCTCCTCTCTCTAGGTTTTAGGTTTTTTAGTTTTATTCCTTCTCAAATTCTGAATTTTATCTTATTACAATTTAGTTTTCTTCTACTCTTAGTTGTTCTAGTACTTTAGTTTATGTATTTCTCTTGTTGATCTTTTTATGTTGCTATTTTAGTTTATGAATTCTCATGATAGATTTGATTTCCCTTTTAATGCAATTTGAGGTCTTTCATGTTTATTACTTCTTTTCTCATTTGTTATTATTGATTCCTTGCAATTGGTTGCTTAGGTTTTATTGTCTCTTATTAATTTTTATGCTTTTATGTTATGCCTTCCAAGTGTTTGATAGAATGCTTGATTGGATTTTAGTGTAGATTTCTCTCCTCTTGGCTTTAGTTGAGTAATTGGAGACTCTTGAGTTATCAAACTCCTTTGTTGATTTATAATTGAAAGTTGCTAGTTTATTTGGATCCCTTAAAAGCTAGTCTTTCCTTAGGAGTTGACTAGGACATGAGAAATCAAACTGATTCATCCACTTAACTTTCCTTCATAGTTAGAGGTTAACTAAGTGGGAGCAATGGACAATTGATGTAACAATTGATAAGGATAGCTAGGATAGGACTTCTAATTCTCATACCTTGCCAAGAGCTTTCTTAATTATTAGTTTATTTTCTCCTCATTTACATTCCTTGTTCAACCTTTCAAAAAAACCCCAAAAGATAATTTTCCACAACCAATAATAAACTACACTTCTCTACAATTCCTTGAGAGACGACCCGAGGTTTAAATACTTCGGTTTATTTTATTGGGTTTGCTTTAGTGAAAAACAAAATTTTGTATGAAAAGATTATTTGTTAGTTTAGAAACTATACTAGCAATGAGAATTCATTGAGGAATTCTAAACCATACAAAAATCCATTCATCAAAATGGCGCCGTTGCCCATGGCACATTGGAGGAGGTTGTTGCCGAAAGGGTTGATCAAATCCTTGTGGCTCCTCCCATCTTTGATTGTTCGAACCTTGATGCATGTTCTCATTATAGCTTCCATTCCCTACAACATAATTTGAACTAAACTCATAGCCAAAGGGGTGAGAATTCATAGTAAAAAAAGAAAGTAAAAACGAAAACTAATAAGAAAATAATGAGAATAAACTCCTAAAACTAGAGACAACTAACAAAGAAACGAAAAAGCAAAATTATTCACAATATTCACAATAACCAATAATAAGGCACACGTGTGCAATTCTCCGGCAACGGCGCCAAAAATTGACGGGCGGAAAATTGCCGATTAAGAATTTATGATAAGAACATCATTGCAAGTACAGTTCTTAACCGATGAAAACTCCTTATCAATTTAGAAAGAGTTGTCACAATTTAAGAATAAAATACTAGGAGACGACCTGGGAACTCTACTCCCAGTATTTTATTCTTAAATTGTGACAACTCTTTCTAAATTGATAAGCATAATTTTCATCGGTTAAGAACTGTACTTGCAACGCTGTTCTTATCATAAATTCTTAATCGGCAATTTTTTGCCCGTCAATTTTTGGCGTCGTTGCCGGAAAATTGCAAACGTGTGCCTTATTATTGGTTATTGTGAATATTGTGAATAATTTTGCTTTTTCATTTCTTTGTTAGTTGTCTCTAGTTTTAGGAGTTTATTCTCATTATTTTCTTATTAGTTTTCATTTTTACTTTCTTTTGTTACTATGAATTCTCACCCATTTGGCTATGAGTTTAGTTCAAATTATGTTGTAGGGAATGGAAGCTATAATGAGAACATGCATCAATGTTGGAACAATCAAAGATGGGAGGAGCCACAAGAATTTGATCAACCCTTTCGGCAACAACCTCCTCCAATGTGCCATGGGCAACGACCATTCTACGATGCATCCCAAGACAATGGTTATGGTGGACCTTTTCGTGAAAACCAACCTCCACCAAATTACTATGGTCAAGAGCCATTCCAGGGTGCGTACCAAGACGATGGATATAGTGGACCCCCTTTTAGTTACCAACAAGCCCCACCATATGCTTATGAACCACCTCCTTAACATAGCTTTGAACCACCACACTCACAAGCCCCTTTCCACCATTCACCTCCATATGACCCTAACCCTTATCCACCACACCAACCACTATACGAACCATATGAACCATACCCAGAACTACCACCTCAATATACACCATCTCCATACCCTTATCAAGAAGAACTACCTCCGTATTATGAAGCTTTTCTCCCAACAGATGAACCCTCCTATCCACCCCAAGCTCCCATAGATGATACCTTGAGTGTTATTCATCGAGGGCAACAGGAGCTTCAAACCACACTCATCTCTACTTTCACTGGTCTTACTTCTACTCTCCAAGCTCTTATATCTCGTATGGATCCATCCTTCACTCCTAATACTCAACCCTCAAGCTCTAGTGCTCTTTCTTTTCACCCATGTCCATCAATCCAAGAGCAACATGATCTAAATTATGCTATTGACATGGAACAAGAGAGAAAGGATCGTCTTAGGGACGTAATGGATTGGGTTCACGCATACATACTTCAAGAGAAGCAAGAGAAGGCCCAAAAGGTGGAAGTAGGAGAGACTCTTGAAGAAAGTTGTCAAGAGGTGGAGGTCATCGAGGAGGAGTTGGATTTTGTACTAGAGCAAGTGGAGAAAGCCGAAATTATCGAAGAAGAGGAAGTGGTTGAAGATCTAGGAGATACGGAACCTCCATGAGAACCTCAAGTCATAGAGCCTCCTTCCAAAATGTTTGAATTTGATGTTGAGGAGGGTGTACAACCTCCAAGACATATCATGGTTGCAGACTTTGAGGAGGTTAATCATAAGATGGGTTCAATAATTAACGAGTTTTTACCTACAATTGAACCCTCTCCCATTGAACTAGAGGAAGAGGTTAATGTTACAGAAGCTTGTCAAGAGGGGGAGATCATCAAAGAGGAGCCCAAGAGATTGAAGCATACATTGGCAAGGCTGCCACTGGAGAAACCTCTCCCCAAGCCATTACCATCCAACACAATATTCAAGTGGGTAAAATTCTTATCCTTAAACTCTACCTTCCCACTTGAATATGGTCTGCTTGAAATGGATGGACAACTTAGAGCTATTTGTGATTTTAAGAGTAAAAGGGAGATGGTTAGCGGTTGACAACACCATCCTAGGTTCGTTATGGTTGGAAGCTCAAAGCCAAATTGCAAAGGTTGGTATAATTCTCAATTGATTGGGTCTAGGAGGATGTTTGGGTGTTTAAATGAGAATTCCAAGGCTAAACCACCCGGATGGAATCATGATGATCCACTTGAAGACGGGTGTAGAAATAAGATTTGGGATCCGGGCATACAAGAGGATCAACTTTGGGAGCTCAAATCTTGTAGAGAACGTCATCAAGGCTTGGCGAATTCACTTGGGAATGTTGAAACTTACTGGAAGTCCAAGCGTTGGTGAAAGTTTAAAGATGAGTTCAAGCACAAGCCACCATGACAATGAGCTCACCAAATGTCCAACTTAAGGACTTTAACTAAAAGTGCTAGGTGGAAGACACCCCACCATGGTAAACTCATCCAATTTTATCTTTTATTTGTGTTGGTAATAAATTGAATTTTTATTTTTAGTTAGAATTATTTAGTTTAAGTTGTGGTTTTATTGGTTTAATAATATTTTGATTTATTTTGGTAGACTATTAGTTTATTTAAAAAAAAGGTGTAAAAACGCGTACGCGTGACCCACGCGTACGCGTCAATGCGAACTTCACTCTATTATAAAAAATTATAGAGAGTTGGGATGGAACGACGCGAGAGGGGTGCCTGGCGCACAGGCCACTCCACGCGTACGCGTGCCTCATGCGTACGCGTCTCCTGCGTTTTTGCCAATCCACGCGTAAGCGTCAACGACGCGTACGTGTGGAAAGAAAAATCGGCGTTATTGGTGAAATGGACAAAAAGTTGTGCGGCCACTGTGCTGGATGTAACACCCTACCACACTAAGCTTTACGCTTAAGCCGTAAAACAGAGGTGGTGTGATATTACGACCTCTAAAATAGAATGAGTACATATAATAGCAGAAGAATTATAATATGCTAGGAGCCTTGAAGAATAGGGGAAATAAAAATCGCGAGATAAAAGCGCAATGCTCAAGGAACGAGTTAACTTGCGTGCTAAGACAACCATAACTATCAAACATAAGATAACAGAAGTAGGAATAGAGTGCCAAAGATACAAAATAACAAGCTCCTAATTCAGCCTGCGAAGTCAAGACTGGCTGGAGAATATTTACACATATATACATACATATCCAAAACCCAAAAGTACATATACACAATCCTGCCTCTCCATAGACCTCTAGGAGGATCAAAAGAACAAGATATGCGGAGAGAAAACCGAGTACATATATATATACATCATAGCATAACAAAATAGCCATGTAACCACTCTGCTTCAAGAGTCCAGACGCCTAACGAGATGTCTCTCGACCTGCATCTGAAAAATAACAACATAGTATGGAATGAGAACCGGAGGTTCTCAGTATGGTAAAGGTGCCACACACATAATATATAAGGTCCTGGAAATGCCAGAGGCAATCCTAGAACGCCGACACTCATATTATAGAGCTTAAAGTATTAAACAGAAGCCATAAAAGGTGGTTTACTAAGGATATTTAAACCTAACTTAACTTAACCTTAAATCTAAATCACATTCTGCCATTCCTCTATACCTCCAACTCCATCATACATTTCACAGACAGATAAACAGATAAAGGCAAGCACAAGAAAGTTACAAATACTGCAGGTAACAAATACACATTTAACATGGCAAGTACATATAGGCACACCCAATTAAAGCACAAGCAAGTAATTCAAGTAATATGCATATGATGCATGCCTGTCCTATGGCTAATGAGGCTCATCTGTCGGTTATCCAGCCAACCCGACAAGTCTGAATTGTCCTTAGACTGTCCCCCGACGTGCATCCCCAAGAGTCTATGCATAGATTTTTCTCAAATAATCAATATTGCTCAATGGGGGTAACATTCCCGGGAATTTATATAGTGCCCGGTCACACTTACGTCGTAGGGTCAACAGAGTATCGAGTTTTCAACCTGGTACACGTGGTGGCAAGCCACGGCACTTAATCCAGGGAATCTCGTATCTCAGATTATTCAAATTCATAAGCCATATAAATAATTCAATTATAATTCATCAACATCCACATCATTCTCAATTGCATCTCATTCATCATCATATATTAAACATATTCAATCCTTATCCTTCATTATCACACCTCCCATTCCGTCCATCAATAGTTCCAATTCAAAACATAATTCATTCTTTTCTAAGAATCAAACTTCAAACTTAAAACATACTCATTTTCTTAATAACTCAAAATCAAATCATATAACCTTTAAATCTAAATCTCTTTTAAATAATCATCTAAATAAAATCTCTAATTTTTATAAAATTTCGGCAGCATCTCCTCTAAAACTCGGACTTTGCCACCCTTTTCGGGTCCAAACCTGCATTCTTTTCAATTCAACATACCCTTCCTCATCATCATAACAATCACCACAATAAATCTACCTCAGATCAACAATTAAACTCATGCAATATTCAAATCCAACAACCAAAATCCAACTAAGAATCATAGTTCACAAATCCTAGGCTTTTAACACAAAATACCTCATTATCACAACAACCTCCACAATAATTATACCTCAAATCAATAATTCACCAAATCATTAGTTAATCAAGCACCAAACTAACCATGTTCATCAACAATAACATTCAACCATAATTCTCTCCAAATTAACATAACAACATTCACCATCCACAATTAAAAACTAATTATCCAATAAACTTCAACCAAATATATTCATCGACAAATTACTAAACATTAACATACACCTGCATTCCAACTTATCCAATGGTCATCTAGCCTAAGTTTTCACAGAACATTATATATTAAATGCAAGAAACCTAAACCATACATTGGCCGATTTTCACGTAACGACCAAAGCTATTTATTCAAAACCAAGACAGCCCCTCAAAACTCAACTAATCCGCTTCCTCCAAGTTCCAGTATTCACAATTTCAAGCTCCAATTATTTATTCACAACCTAATACACAGTCATAACACATATATATCCAATTTAATACTCAAAGCTCAAATTCAATGAAAATAAAATAGAATTATCGTATCCTCACCTTACCCAAGCTTCACATAAGCAAGAGTGAACGTTTCTCTCAAGCTAATTGGATCCTAAAACATCAAAAATCAAAGAAATTCAACAAACTCAAAAATTGGGGGAAATGAAGGCTGAGTATAAAATAACGAGTTACCTATGAAATTGTTCCAATAGAAATGTAGAGCTCAACGCGGTGAATGCGTGGCCGCAAACGGTGCGGCGATCGGAGCTCGAACGGAGGAGTTACGGGATTTGGAACTTTGCCGTAAGGGTTCGGCGTTCCTTTCCTCTCCCTGGAGCTCAGCTGCGTCGTTGAGGAAATGAGGGAAAGAAGAGCCCGTGGCACTTTTTAATGGGCTGGTCCGGTTGGACCGATAGCCCGGTTCGGGTTCGGTTCAACCGGTTCGGTCTTTTCGGTCCAATTTTGGACCGTTTTCTTCGAAATTAGTGTCAAAACTCTCATTTCGATGAGCTCTACCCTAATTTAATATAATATTCACATTTCTAATCTTCTTTATTAAAAACTAATTTATTGACTAATTATTTACTAATTTAATCGGGGTTTACATTCTACCCACCTAACAAAGAATTTTGCCCTCAAAATTCAAATCTAGTTACCTGAAAAGAGATGTGGATAGTCCTTCCGCATATCTGATTCAAGCTCCCAGGTATGTTCTTTGATACCAGCTTGACTCCAAGCTACTTTTACCAATGATTCTTCCTTTTCGCGTAATCGTTTAATATTAGTATCATCAATTCTCACCGGAATTACTGGGAGTGTTAGATCTTCTCTTATTTGGATTGGTTCTGGTTCCAAAACATGACTTGCGTCAGGAGTATATTTCTGAAGCTGCGATACATGAAACACATCATGTAAATTTGAAAGATACAGCGGTAAGGCAATTCTATAAGCCACTGGGTCAATTCTCTTTAGGATCTCAAACGGTCCAATATAACGGGGATTTAGTTTCTTAGTCTTAATAGCTCTTCCCACTCCAGTGGTTAGTGTAACTTTCAAAAAGACATGTTCTCCTTCTTCAAATTCCAAAGGCTTTCGCCTCTAGTCAGTATAGCTCTTTTGGCGGCTTTGGGCTATAAGCGTTCGGCTACGAATCTTCTTTATCTGTTCAGTAGTTTCAGCTATCATCTCAGGCCCTAATAAACTCCTTTCTCCAGTTTCATACCAACACAACGGAGACTGACATTTCCTGACATACAGAGCCTCATATGGAGCCATTCCGATGCTCGCATGATAGCTATTATTATAAGCAAACTCTACTAATGGCATATACCAATCCCAGCTCGCTGGCTGGTCTAAAACACAAGCCCTTAGCATATTCTCCAAGGTCTGAATAGTTCTCTCTGATTGACCATCTGTCTGAGGGTGATATGCAGTACTCAAGCTTAACTGAGTCCCAAATGCACGCTGAAAAGCTCCCCATAATCTTGATGTGAAGCGAGGATCCCTATCAGATATAATGGTAGAAGGCACGCCATGCAACCTGACAATCTCTTTAATATACATTCGAGCCAATTCCTCCATTGTGCAACTTATTTGGATAGGAAGAAAGTGAACTGATTTTGTTAGTCGATCCACAACCACCCAAATAGCGTCACAACCAGATCGGGTTTTAGGCAAACCTATCACAAAATCCATTGCGATACTCTCCCATTTCTATTGTGGAATCTCCAAAGGCTGAAGGGTTCCTGATGGTCTCTGATGCTCAATCTTAACCTTCTGACACGTTAAACATTTAGATACATGTAATGCCACATCATTCTTCATCCCTGGCCACCAGAACATCGCTTTCAGATCTTGATACATTTTGGTACTCCCCGGATGAATTGAGAACCCACTATTATGAGCTTCCTTCAAGATACTTTGTCACAGGTCTCCAACATTAGGCACAATAATCCGGTTCTTGAACCTCCATAAACCATCCTGACCTTCTGACACTCTCCACTGTTTTCCCTGTTCAACTGTTGGTAATACCTTATGTAACGCTTCACTATCTCGATGAGCCTTCAGAAGTTCTAATTTAAAATCACTTGAAATCTGCAACTGACTCAAACACAGGATTCCAAATTCTTCTCTAACTCCCAAATTCAAACCTTGAAATGCCTTCAGTAACTCTTCCTCCCGTAGCATCATCCAAGCTGCATATAAAGACTTTCGACTCAAAGCGTCCGCCACAACGTTCGCTTTTCCTGGATGATAATTCAATTCAAAATCATAATCTTTCAGAAGCTCCATCCACCTCCTCTGACGCATATTCAACTCTTTCTGCTAAAAAAGATACTTCAAACTCTTATGGTCTGAGAAAACAAGAAACTTAACGCCATAGAGGTAGTACCTCCAAATCTTTAAAGCAAACACAACAGCAGCAAGTTCTAAATCATGTGTTGGGTAGTTCATCTCATGCGGCCTTAACTGCCGTGAGGCGTATGCTACAACATTCTGGTGCTGCATCAGAACACACCCCAACCCTTTCAGAGATGCATCACAATACACTTCAAACGGTTCACTTGGTTCAGGTAATACCAATACAGGTGCAATAGTCAACCTGTGCTTCAATGCTTGGAAACTCTCTTCACATTCCGGAGTCCAGATAAATGGCGTATCCTTCCTAGTCAACTTAGTTAAAGGTAAGGCGAGCTGTGAAAATCCCTTAATGAATCTGCGATAATACCCCGCCAAACCTAAGAAACTCCTGATCTCTGTTACGGAAGTTGGTCACTCCCAATTCATCACTGCTTCCACCTTAGCAAGATCCACAGCTATCCCCTGCTTACTCACCACGTGGCCAAGAAAGTTCACTTCACTCTTCCAGAACTCACATTTAGATAACTTAGCATATAACTTCCTGTCTCTCAGAATTTGCAGCACAGTTTGCAAGTGATCAGCATATTCCTCTTCAGACTTAGAATAAACAAGAATATCATCAATGAAGACAATAACAAACTTGTCCAGATACGGTCGGAAAATCCTGTTCATATAATCCATAAATACTGCCGGGGCATTAGTTAACCCAAAAGACATCACTGTATACTCATAATGACCATAACGCGTCTTGAAAGCAGTTTTCGGAATATCCTCGTCTCTAACCCTTATCTGATGATACCCGGATCGCAGGTCAATCTTAGAAAACACACCGGCACCCTGTAACTGATCCATTAGATCATTGATTCTAGGCAACGGAAATTTATTCTTCACAGTGATCTTATTCAATTGCCGATAATCGACACACAACCGCATACTCCCATCCTTCTTCTTTACCAGTAACACTGGCGCTCCCCACGGAGAAACACTTGGTCGGATAAAATGCTTACCCAATAGAACTTCCAGCTGAGCTTTCAGTTCAGCTATTTCTAAAGGTGACATCCTGTAAGGAGTAATTGAAATCGGACTGGCTCCAGGCACCAACTCAATTGCAAATTCCACTTCCCAGTTAGGTGAAAATTCATTAATATCATCCGGAAACACATCTGGAAATTCACATACAACGGGAATTTGCTCTAAACTCTGATCATCACCTGATACTCCCGCAGTTAATAACATAATACCCTGACATTTAGTTCCAGAACAGTTTACTATCATAGAATTCAAATAGTAACTATTTACCACAACCGGTGCTTCTGACCCTTCTGGCATAAACTGTACTGACTTCTCAGAACAATCAAGCAAAACATGATTCTTGGATAACCAATCCAATCCCAAAATGAGATCAAGACCAGTCATAGGCAAACAAATCAAATCATGCACAAATTCACACTGTTGTACTCGAAAGGGAACTTGTGGACATCCTATCCTAGTCACCATAGCTTCATGAGTAGCATTATATACTTTCAAATCATAACCTAAAACCACCATTCTCAATCCTAATTCATGAGCCTTTTCAAATGCAATAAATGAATGACTTGCTCCTAAATCAAATAAAGCATTTAAGATTTTACCAGCCATTTCACAATTACCTCTAATAAGTGTCTCATATCCCTCAGCACCAATGGTAGAAGTGGTGTATACTCTCCCCGGCTGCTGCACCCTACCAGTCTCATACTTCTTCTTCTCAGGGAAATTACTGGCTATATGGCCGGGCTGTCCACAGGAATAGCATACTCCAAGTCCTAATCTGCATGGAACTCCAGGATGATACTTTCCGCACTTCTGACAATTCAGGTCCTGCTGTGGCTGCTTCCCAAACCTTTTTCCTTGATTAGCAGTAATATTCAGCCTTCTGTAATTACCTTGACCCTGAGTCTGCTGCGGAACGAAACCTCCACGCTTGAAATTCCTACCTCTCGGAGCAAAGTTCCTCCCTGAAGGCCTCTGAAAAGGCACCCTCAAACTCCCTTTCTCTGCTGCCGCCTTCCTCACACAATCCTCAGCCACCCTACTCTTATTCACCAATTCAGAAAACACCCTGATCTCCATTGGGGCAACGAAGCTCAGAATATCACTCCGAAGACCTCCCTCATATTTAATACATTTTCATTCGGCAAAATCTTCTGGTGCCCCTTGATAGATACGAGAAAAGCGACACAACTCCTCAAACTTACTAGTATACTCAGCAACAGTCATCTGTCCCTGTTTTAACTGCATTAATTCAAGTTCCTTGGCATTTCTGGCTGAATTAGGAAAGTATTTCTTATAGAATTCTGTTCGAAAAACCTCCCAAGGAATTGCAGCACCATCAGGATGTAGGATACGTCGTGTTCCCTGCCACCAATACTGAGCCTCACCTTGCAGCTGATAAGTTCCAAATTCAACCTATTGCTCTTCAGGAACCTGTTGGGCCTGCAACGCCCTTTCCATAGCCTGAATCCAATTATCTGCATCAGTGGGATTTGAGGTTCCCCTAAAGGTCGGAGGGCGAACTTTCAGAAATGTAGCAAGTGTCATAGGACCGTCCTCATCATTATTGTTCCTATGATTACCCTGGTTTATCTGATGACCCAGTGCCTCAGCTGTCGCCTGCATAGCTGCAGCCATATTTCCCAAGGCAGCCATAAAGTCTACTGGATCAGTCCCTGTGGGGGCAGGAGTAACGGTGCCCGTCCTACCTCTACCTCGCCCGCGACCGCGTCCGCGAGTCGACATCTGGTCCCTATACACACCAAACAAGTGATATTAAGTTTATCAGTCTCAATATCGCAAGTCTAATACTTTAAGTTCCAAATGCATGCTCACAAACGTTTATGCCATATATATCAGTCAGATATCCTAATAGCACATACACACATATACAGAGAATGCACAGAAGTACAATCAGTCCGTCTTTCAGGCTCTATAGGAACGAACTGCTCTGATACCATAATGTAACACCCTACCACACTAAACTTTACGCTTAAGCCGTAAAACAGAGGTGGTGTGGTATTACGACCTCTAAAATAGAATGAGTACATATAATAGCAGAAGAATTATAATATGCTAGGAGCCTTGAAGAATAGGGGAAATAAAAATCGCGAGATAAAAGTGCAATGCTCAAGGAACGAGTTAACTTGTGTGCTAAGACAACCATAACTATCAAACATAAGATAACAGAAGTAGGAATAGAGTGCCAAAGATACAAAATAACAAGCTCCTAATTCAGCCTGCGAAGTCAAGACTGGCCGGAGAATATTTACACATATATACATACATATCCAAAACCCAAAAGTACATATACACAATCCTGCCTCTCCATAGACCTCTAGGAGGATCAAAAGAACAAGATATGCGGAGAGAAAACCGAGTACATATATATATACATCATAGCATAACAAAATAGCCATGTAACCACTCCACTTCAAGAGTCCAGACGCCTAACGAGATGTCTCTCGACCTGCATCTGAAAAATAACAACATAGTATGGAATGAGAACCGGAGGTTCTCAGTATGGTAAAGGTGCCACACACATAATATATAAGGTCCTGGAAATGCCAGAGGCAATCCTAGAACGCCGACACTCATATTATAGAGCTTAAAGTATTAAACAGAAGCCATAAAAGGTGGTTTACTAAGGATATTTAAACCTAACTTAACTTAACCTTAAATCTAAATCACATTCTGCCATTCCTCTATACCTCCAACTCCATCATACATTTCACAGACAGATAAACAGATAAAGGCAAGCACAAGAAAGTTACAAATACTGCAGGTAACAAATACACATTTAACATGGCAAGTACATATAGGCACACCCAATTAAAGCACAAGCAAGTAATTCAAGTAATATGCATATGATGCATGCCTGTCCTATGGCTAATGAGGCTCATCTGTCGGTTATCCAGCCAACCCGACAAGTCTGAATTGTCCTTAGACTGTCCCCCGACGTGCATCCCCAAGAGTCTATGCATAGATTTTTCTCAAATAATCAATATTGCTCAATGGGGGTAACATTCCCGGGAATTTATATAGTGCCCGGTCACACTTACGTCGTAGGGTCAACAGAGTATCGAGTTTTCAACCTGGTACACGTGGTGGCAAGCCACGGCACTTAATCCAGGGAATCTCGTATCTCAGATTATTCAAATTCATAAGCCATATAAATAATTCAATTATAATTCATCAACATCCACATCATTCTCAATTGCATCTCATTCATCATCATATATTAAACATATTCAATCCTTATCCTTCATTATCACACCTCCCATTCCGTCCATCAATAGTTCCAATTC
Organism: Arachis hypogaea; assembly: GCF_003086295.3. NCBI lineage: Eukaryota > Viridiplantae > Streptophyta > Magnoliopsida > Fabales > Fabaceae > Arachis > Arachis hypogaea. The sequence goes on from NC_092048.1 coordinate 120,160,825, forward strand.
AAAACATAATTCATTCTTTTCTAAGAATCAAACTTCAAACTTAAAACATACTCATTTTCTTAATAACTCAAAATCAAATCATATAACCTTTAAATCTAAATCTCTTTTAAATAATCATCTAAATAAAATCTCTAATTTTTATAAAATTTCGGCAGCATCTCCTCTAAAACTCGGACTTTGCCACCCTTTTCGGGTCCAAACCTGCATTCTTTTCAATTCAACATACCCTTCCTCATCATCATAACAATCACCACAATAAATCTACCTCAGATCAACAATTAAACTCATGCAATATTCAAATCCAACAACCAAAATCCAACTAAGAATCATAGTTCACAAATCCTAGGCTTTTAACACAAAATACCTCATTATCACAACAACCTCCACAATAATTATACCTCAAATCAATAATTCACCAAATCATTAGTTAATCAAGCACCAAACTAACCATGTTCATCAACAATAACATTCAACCATAATTCTCTCCAAATTAACATAACAACATTCACCATCCACAATTAAAAACTAATTATCCAATAAACTTCAACCAAATATATTCATCGACAAATTACTAAACATTAACATACACCTGCATTCCAACTTATCCAATGGTCATCTAGCCTAAGTTTTCACAGAACATTATATATTAAATGCAAGAAACCTAAACCATACATTGGTTGATTTCCACGTAACGACCAAAGCTATTTTTTCAAAACCAAGACAGCCCCTCAAAACTCAACTAATCCGCTTCCTCCAAGTTCCAGTATTCACAATTTCAAGCTCCAATTATTTATTCACAAACTAATACACAGTCATAACACATATATATCCAATTTAATACTCAAAGCTCAAATTCAATGAAAATAAAATAGAATTATCGTATCCTCACCTTACCCAAGCTTCATATAAGCAAGAGTGAAAGTTTCTCTCAAGCTAATTAGATCCTAAAACATCAAAAATCAAAGAAATTCAACAAACTCAAAAATTGGGGGAAATGAAGGCTGAGTATAAAATAACGAGTTACCTATGAAATTGTTCCACTAGAAACGTAGAGCTCGACGCGATGAACGCGTGGCCGCAAACGGTGCGGCGATCGGAGCTCGAACGGAGGAGTTACGAGATTTGGAACTTTGTTGTAAGGGTTCAGCGTTCCTTTCCTCTCCCTGGAGCTCAGCTGCGTCGTTGAGGAAATGAGGGAAAGAAGAGCCCGTGGCTCTTTTTAATGGGCTGGTCCGGTTGGACCGATAGCCCGGTTCGGATTCGGTTCAACCGGTTCGGTCCTTTCGGTCCAATTTTGGACTGTTTTCTTCGAAATTAGTGTCAAAATTCTCGTTTCGATGAGCTCTACCCTAATTTAATATAATATTCACATTTCTAATCTTCTTTATTAAAAACTAATTTATTGACTAATTATTTACTAATTTAATCGGGATTTACACTGGAAGCGTGCGAGTAGTCACGCGTAGAATGCATTTTTTGCCATCCACGCGCACGCGTCGCGCCCTGTTTTTCATTTCTTACTTCTTTCTTTTCTCATTTCTACTTCTTTCTTCCTCCTTTCTTACTTTCTTCTCCTTCGTTTCTTTAACTTCTCATCCTTATTCTCTTTTATTCTGTTTTTCTTATTGCATTTTCATACCTTCACTCATTGCATTTTAATTTTGTGCATGTTTTTATTTTCTTTTCTAAATTTGATACTTTTTCTTCGGTTTTGAATGTTCTTATTCAACTATTGCATCTTTTCTTGCATTATCTTGGTGCTTAGTGACTTGTTTTACATTGTTGGGTGATATTATTTATCTGTCAATACCAATCTTTTATGATACCTGTATTTCTTTTGCATGGACATGAATTTATATCGTCTCTCATTACCTACTATCTCTTCCCCATTGTTGCAATTTTTGCACTATTAATATGCCGTTTGATTCTATTATTTTCTCACGTACATGTTGTAGCTACCATGTAGTTGAGACCCTCATTATTTGGCATTCACCCACCCATACTTTAATTGTTTTCTTATCTTTATTTCTGGGTTACTTTTCTTCTTTTTCTTCTTCCTTCAGGATGGCCACCGAGAAGGGAAAAGAGAAGCTTTTCAATGGGTGTGACAGACAAGTCCATCTGCACAATCTTTGGAGAAAAGCATTAGTTATAGCAGCCCGTCCACTTGCACATCTTAGCATGCACCGAAGACGGTGCAATCTTTAAGTGTGGGGAGGTCGATACCGACTTCCATGGGTTAGTTATTTCCTATTTCAACACCAATGTTTAATTTTCCTTGTCAAATTAGTTGTTACATTTGCATGTTTGTTGATTTTGTGCATGTTCTTCTACCACTACTTGGTTGGAGTGATAAATTCTTTTTCAAGACCCTTTTTATAGCATTTCACTAATTTAAATTAAAACTTTTTTTGTTAAACTTTGTTTGAAGATTTTAATTTGGAACATGATTTTTGAGCTAAGAACACACAACCTGTGAGATTTTGAGCTTAATATATGGTTACATTATTTAACCATGATTTTTATTCTTGTGTGTTTTCTTCTCTATGATTGCAATCTATGGTTTGTTCCATTCTATATATCCATTGTTTAGTGTATATTCATGCATACATATGATTGAGGCCATTAATTGTTATTAGCTCACTTATCCCAAATAGCCTACCATTTCAATTACTCTTGTTTGCCACTTTAAGCCTTTTAACCTCCATTTATTCTTCATATTACCACATCACTAGCCTTAAGTGGAAAAACAATTAATTACCCCAATTGAATCTTTGGTTAGCTTAAGATAGAGATTGTGTGTCAACTAAGTGTGGGGAATTGTGGGAACTTGGGTTGATGAGAATGTATTATATTTTTACTGACAAATATTGGAAATTTGGGTGCTTACTCATGTGAAATCAGAAAAACCATATGCATTGATATATTATATTTTCATTTATGATAAATTAAAAAAAAATAAGAAAAAAGAAAAGAAATAAATGAATAGGGGATAAAATCACCCCAATGCTAAGTTCAATAAAAAGATCAATGCACATGTGATGGAATTAAAAAAAAATTGATACATGAGTATGTGAAATATACAAAAGTGAGATTTTGGGTAGTTAGGTATGATTTTAGAATTATAGAGAGTGTGTGTGTGTTAGGTGAAAACTTAGGTTAGTCAAGGATTCATATTATAGCTCACTTGGCCATACACATATCCTCACCCTTACCTTAGCCCCATTACAACCTTAAAAAGACCTCATGGTGTTTGCATTTATACATTAAATATTTGTTGATTGGTTAGATGAAGAACAAAGTTTTAGAAAGCATGACTAGAGAAGAGGAGAGTGGATTAACCCTAGACACTTGAGCAATTAGAGTGCATATACACTTCCAGTGAGGGTTTAATGCTTAATTTTGTGTTCCCAGCTTTCATGAGCTATCCTCTTACAAGTTTACTTGTCTCTTATTGTGTGATTTGAATTAGTGGAATCTGATTTATGTTTGTCTTGGAGAATTTGGTTACTTTTAATCAAGCAGGTAGAAGTATTTTTGCATTTAGTTGCATTCATATAGATAGGTTGCATTTCATAAGTTTTACCATTCCTCTTCACTCCTTTATAGCTTCTCTTGAGTTTAGCATGAGGACATGCTAATATTTAAGTGTGGGAAGATTTGATGCACCACTATTTTGTGGTACATTTTATGTTAAATTGAGTGGATTTTATCCATTATTCTCACATTTATGCATATAAATTACATGTTTTATATTTTCCTTCCTAATTCTGTGCTTTGATTAAAAACATGCTTCTTTGGCCTTAAAATTGCTAATTATTAATCCTCTCTTATTACCATTCGATGCCTTGATGTGTGTGTTAAGTGATTTCGGGGTTTATAGGGCAGGAACGGCTTAGTGGATGGAAAGAAAGCTTGCAAAAGTGGAAGGAATACAAGAAATTGAAAGAATTGCTAAGCTGTCAAGTATGACCTCTTCGTACTAAATCGATCATAACTTGAGCTATAGAGGTCCGAATGAGGCGGTTTCAGTTGCGTTGGAAAGCTAACATCCGGGGCTTCGAAATGATATACAATTTTCCATAGTTTTCATGCTGTTAGGCAACGAGCACGCGTGGATCACGCATACGCGTGACCTTGCAAAAGTTCAATCGACGCGTACGCGTGGATGACGCGTACGCATGACAGAGCCACGTGCTGTACGTATCAGAATTCACTGGGGACAATTTCTAGGCTATTTTTGGCCCAGTTCCAAGCCCGAAAATACATAATAGAAGCTGCAGAGTGGGGAATCAATCATTCATTCATTCACACAACTTTCATTCACATAATTTTAGGTTTTAGATGTAGTTTTCTAGAGAGAGAGGCTCTCTCCTCTCTCTAGATTTTAGGTTTCTTAGTTTTATTCCTTCTCAAATTCTGAATTTTATCTTATTACAATTTAGTTTTCTTCTACTCTTAGTTGTTCTAGTACTTTAGTTTATCTATTTCTCTTGTTGATCTCTTTATGTTGCTATTTTAGTTTATGAATTCTCATGTTAGATTTGATTTCCCTTTTAATACAATTTGAGGTATTTCATGTTTATTACTTCTTTTCTCATTTGTTGTTATTGATTCCTTGCAATTGGTTGCTTAGGTTTTATTGTCTCTTATTAATTTCTATGCTTTTATGTTATGCCTTCCAAGTGTTTGATAGAATGCTTGATTGGATTTTAGTGTAGATTTCTCTCCTCTTGGCTTTGGTTGAGTAATTGGAGACTCTTGAGTTATCAAACTCCTTTGTTGATTGATAATTGAAAGTTGCTAGTTGATTTGGATCCCTCTAAAGCTAGTCTTTCCTTAGGAGTTGACTAGGACTTGAGGAATCAAATTAATTCATCCACTTGACTTTCCTTCATAGTTAGAGGTTAACTAAGTGGGAGCAATGGACAATTGATGTCACAATTGATAAGGATAGCTAGGATAGGACTTCTAATTCTCATACCTTGCCAAGAGCTTTCTTAATTATTAGTTTATTTTCTCATCATTTACATTCCTTGTTCAACCTTTCAAAAAAACTCAAAAAGATACTTTTTCACAACCAATAATAAACTACACTTCCCTGCAATTCCTTGAGAGACGACCTGAGATTTAAATGCTTCGGTTTATTTTATTGGGTTTGCTTTAGTGAAAAACAAAATTTTGTATGAAAGGATTCTTTCTTGGTTTAGAAACTATACTAGCAACGAGAATTCATTGAGGAATTCTAAACCACACAAAAATTTGTTCATCACATGCCACAATAGTTTTTGAAAGCTAAAAGGTGATTTTTTTTTCATTTTTGGGTTTAGCTCTGTGTTTGAAGAGGGCAAAGAGAAAGGGAGTGACTGGCTGGTTAATGGGGATGTGTTCAAAATTGGAAGGACCATCTATCCCAGCAAATCGACATGACCCATATGAGGTGTTGTCTGTGTCAAGGACTCTTCTGATCAAGAAATTAAAACTGCTTACAGAAAGCTAGCTCTCAAGTACGTTTGAATCTCTCTTCTGAAGACTAAACGACGACGTTTCAAGGCTAGGAGAGTCTTGTACCAAAACTGCGTCGTTTTGATTGTCTGCCACGTTGGCAGTTAACGACACACGTCAGCGGACGTTTGCCAATTCATCGAAGGAGATGACGGAAGGACGAACGTGATTAGGTAGGGTATCTTTGGGGGACGAATTCGATTAATTTTATCTTTCGGGGACGAAAATAGAGATCGGGGTATCTTTAAGGGACGATTTTGACTATTAACTCCTAATAATTTATATGACAAAAGATTTAGCAGTCCTATAATATTTGGGTTATTAAATAATTCTTATTTATAGATTACTTTTTATTTATTTTTTTAATTTTAAAATTTATTTTTTATTTTATAAATATTATTTTATTATTCATCATTCATATTTATTAACAATTAAAAACAACAACCAACTATATCTTTCTCTTCTTCCTCTTTTCCAAGCAACACTGTAACCGCGGCAAATAGCTTGCAGCTCAGCTTCCAATGGCGGAAACCAAATCCACCGAAACCAGCAACGTAGCTATTGTCTCTCACTCTACTCCAATTACCTCCGCAACTGTCTTTGCACTTTCTACCGCTTCCATCCTTCCAATCTCTTCCGCTCTCTCCAACCTCGCTACTCCTTTCCTATTAATCCACCACCGCCAATGCATACCTCTTCCTCTCCCTTCCAATTTTTGCGACTCTAACATGTATGCTCATTCTCATTTTTCAATAATTCCTAACTGAATTGAAATCGAAATCACGTGCTTCAATTCTACTCGTGAATTTAATTTCTCTGCGATGTATAATGCTTTTTTTTCAAGTACAATGAATAGATTTTTTTTAAATAAAAAATATTATTTTTAAAAATAAGTTATTTTAACTTTAATTTTTGGAATGCTTTTTTTTAGTATCGTGGTACCTCTGGGAGAACTTCTATAATTTTATAAAGTTTGCTGTATTTTCTGACCAACTTCACCCACATTCTCTCTAAAACTCTGAGAACGAAATTTAAATTTTTAAGTCATTATCTCTCCAAGAATATACAGAAGTACACAGACAACAAATATAACTTCTTTAACATTGTCGACGACAATGACAACTATTATCATGGTCTCGAGAAATACACAGGTACGCAGGAATAAATCATATTTAACAAAGATTTTTTCTATTATTTCCTAAAAAAATCATTACTTTCCAAAAAAAAAATACGACTTTTTCCTTGCCCAATTTGATATTTATGAAAATGTATAGTGAAATTTGCCGAAAATACGGCGAACTATTGAACTCTATAGAAATATAGAAATTTGCCGGAAGTGCGGCGAACCTTATAAAAATAATAAGGTTTGCCGGGGGCACAAACTTGGCTGAAATTCTAAAAAAAAAAAACGTAGTCCGAAATTTAAAGTCCTAATAATTTGTTTGGGAAAATATTTTTTTTATTTTATTATAAAAAAAATCCTACCATGAATGCTAGGTTTATAAAATAATAATTATAAAATAAAAAATAAATTTTAAAATTAAATAATAAATAAAAAATTAATTTATAAATAAAATTAAATAAAATTTATTTAATAATTATTAAAAATATATTTTATTATTATGACCATATCCAAACCTTATGGGACGGTAAATCCTTATGTAGTTATGTACTGTGATTGTTCATATCTCTAATCCGTAGTAGTATTGCTATGCATAATCATTCGTTTCTGTTAATGAGCCATAACTCACACGATATTCCGCCTCTTTTTCATCTCAAAGGTTTTGGGTTCGAGTTTGTGTAGGTGTGTATTGTGTACTTAGAATTAAGAATTGTCTAATCTATTAGGGTATTTATGATTGGGTTGTCCAATCCACCGACAAAAAAAAAATCATTCGTTTCTGCTTTCATCATATTTGACTGACAGAAATCAAAATCCAGAACTGAACACGTGTTGAAATATGAGCTCTAGGAGAGGAGATGCATTTGGAAAACCTTTTAATGGTGACTCTTCTTACAAAGGGAAAACTGTGTCTGATTATCACCCAACCACTGAGCAATTGACTCAGGGTTTTGCCGAGGTTAACCTAACCCTTCACAAGATGATGGTCAATGGGAGGTTTATGTAAAGAAATCAAAGAATAGAGCTGGAAGCAGCATCACAAAACCACGAAGCCTCAACAGCTAAGGCCTCGAAATAATCGTGGAAGGTCCCACATATGCGAAATGAATAATGTGTCTTCCATTCCATTAAATCGACCTCCGTTGGAGGCTTGGAGCATAGGTGGAATTGGCAATCTAGAGCTGGTTTTAATGATGATGATGATGTCGATGATGAGGGGATGTGATCTCTGATGTTATAGAAGATACTGATGATGATCTAATGAGTGATGACTACGATTCTGACATCAGTCAAAAGAGTCATGACAGTCGCAAGAAGAACAAATGGTTTTACCGTTCTACAAATTCTTCAAGAATTTGGATGGCCTAAGTGTTGAATAGATTAATGACCCAGAAAGGCAGTGACACTGTCCAGCATGTCAAGGTGGCCCTGGTGTTGTTCTTTGGTACAGAGGGCTACAGCCTCTAATGACTCATGCCAAAACTAAAGGTTCAAAAAGAGTAAAGATCCATATGGAGCTTGCTAAGCTGTTGGATGAGGAATTGTGCAGAAGAGGTACATCTGTAATTCCACCTGGGGAAGCGTTCGGTAAATGGAAAGGTTTTAAAGTTGATGAGAATGACCACGAAATAGTTTGGCCCCCGATGGTTATCATCCAGAATTTGAGCAGGATGAAAATGAAAAAGTATTTCTATATTTTCTTATTTGTATCGAATGATGAATAATTAGTGATGTTTTGTTTTGGTTTTTATTTCTGATTTTTGTTTTAAATCCACATTTTCTTTTTTTGAAGCCTCAGCTGCAGGCTATCTTGAGGCTGACCGCCTGCACAGACATTTTGCTGATCAAGGAACTGACCGAGATGCTTGGTTTTCTCCCTGGTGGCAAGCGTTAGCTCTATGGATACATTCCCAAGGTTTTATTTCCCTCCTTAATCCTTCAGTTGTTTTTCTCGCTTTCGCCTGGTTGCTACCATTTGTTTGATGTCTATTGGTTGCATGTGATTAGAGTCGTTTCTATGGATTTCTGTCTCATTTCATCTGAAATTGTATAGGTAAATCTAGACTCTAGCTAGTATGACATGAGATCATATCAATAGATGGTTGTAAAACAAGTTTGGCAAATGAGTGAAGACAACCAGCAACTCATCTATTTGAAAGATAAGGTTGCCAAAGAACGAAGACACGCAAAAGCTCTTGAAGAATCTTTTGGTATAGTGTCCAAGAAGTTGCAAAAAACAGCAGAGAACTAAAAAGCAACATGAAAAAAATAAGGCAGAGGTAATAAGGCTATCTCCAAACATTGTCATCGTGATTTAGGTTCAGGGAGAACCTGCCTCTTTGCTTATGGCATTTACATTTAGTATTTTGTGGGAATTTACTTTTGGATTTGTTTCAGATGAAAGTAGTTATATATCTTTTTGGTCAGTCACTGGCACTAAGTTTTTCAAGGTCATGAAATATGTGTTGCTTCTTATTTTGTTCCTGGTTTCTGACTATTGTATCTTTGTAATGCTAGATGCACATGCAAGAAGAATTTTTTTTAAGGAGCAGCTTAGAAACATTCATGATTCAAGGAATGCAAAGGAAGAAGATTTTGAAAGAATGCAGCAGGAGAAACGTGAACAGGTGAAGCAGTCCGGTGCTAGTCCTTTAAATGCAGAGGAGGGGAGACGCAAGTATGACAATGTCTTGTCTTTAATTTATCTCTTAGATTCAGTTGTACTATTCAAAAAGAAGATTCATTGTCATCTGGTGATTGTGCAGACTTGAGAATTTTGGGGAATCAAATCTTCAAAAGAATGTATAGTTATGCATAGTGCATACAAAGAGATTAACGCAGCGAAAACAGAAAGTGATATATCAACATTTTTAGGAACTGAGAATGTAAAATTTAAGTGCGGATGAAAAATTTAAAAAAATGTCATGACTTGTTAGCAAATTTAGATGAGTAAATCCTCGTAGTGGTCTCTGAGATTTATGAGATTACCCAATCTAGTCTTTAAGTTCCAATTTCATCATAATGGTTCCCCAAATTTAGTTTCGAGCACCATAGTAGTCCCCGAGGTCATTTCTGTTGGTGACTCAGTTGACGGAGTACTGAACTGGCATTGTTTGTCACGTTGGAGGTTCTCAATGGTTAGATGTTGTGGCAAAATTGCAATTGGACCCAATTTGGTCCTTCTTCCATTATAAAACCCTAATTCATCCCCAATGTCTAGATTGTGTTCTTCTTCTTCTTACTCTTCTTTTTCTTCTTTTTAATCGAAGCTCTCTGATCATCTACAGTTACTTGACATTGAGAAACTATAATGGGACGTGGGAGCACTGTTGCCGGCAGTTCGATAAGGTTACCTTCTAATGAGGTATTGGGCTAGGATGACTAATCATGGGAGCACAACGCGCGTGCCGGAATGGTGTGGCAATGGCTACCGTCCGGTTTTGCAATAGTCTGGGACATATTCGAATCCAAACAAACCTTTTTTTGGTTGACCCAATTATATGTGAGTTAATTTGTTAGTGTTAAGTTGTTAGTTCTCTGTTTCTGCAGCATCTTTACATTTTTGGTTTGTTTCAGACAAATAGGAAGAGATGGTTTGGGTAGTTTGTATGGGAAGACACTAGCCAAGATGACCAAATTTCAGAGTATCCCATGGTTGTTTCAATTGGACAGGCGCGGGCTAAAATCCACCTGGAAACTAGTTATCCTTAGTTTCCGTCAGTTTGGAAGTAAAGTAGGTTTTTCATCTTTAAAAATATGAATTACTAGTATATTTTAATTTCTCACACATTAGCAAGATATTTAACGCAATCTAAACGTTTGGGATGAATTAGGATTTTATAATGAGAGAGGGATCAAATTGGGTCCAATTACAATCTTACCACATTATTACCGTTGAAAACCACCAACGTGCAAACAATGCCAGATCAGCACCCACAGAGATCACTATGGTAACTGGAGTTAAATCTAGGAGACCATTATGGTAAAATTAGAATTAAGGATCAAATTGGATAATGCGATGAATCTCAAAGACCATTATAAAATTGAATTTAAATGGGTTGAAATGGATTAGATTGCTTAATGGCGCAATCAACTTAATTAAGAGTATAGTGATGTCTGAACAACGCTCTGCTAGAGTTTCCACCCAAGAGGACGACCTAGTACAGAGAAGCACAAAAAAAAGTGAAAACTCGAGGAGAGGTTGACCTTAATCAACCGTCCGACTATATGGAGATTATTCCAGTTGAGGCAAAGGCTATACCAGCTTCGAAAGGATCATATAAGGATACTCTCTTAACCGGCCCTAGGCTTGAAGACGACCATGATAATTCTTTCAACATAGATGATGATGCTCCTAACCTTGAGGACAAATGGTACGAAGATGATGAAGATGGGGTGAATATCGAAAAATCATTTGACCCTTGTCCCACGATTCCAGTGTCAAAAGAGGAATTTAAAGAGTGGTGTAAGTCATGGAAAAATGCTCTCAAGGTCAAAATTTTGGGAAAATGTGTGACTTTTGCGTTCACGGAGCAATGCCTCTGCAAAGATTGGGAGAATGAAGGTATGATTCATGTTATTGATATGAATCGTGATTAATTTTTGGTTCACTTTTCAGATGAGGAGGACTACGCACATGCGCTTATAGAAGGGCCCTGGATGATCGCCGGCCACTATCTCATTGTTTAGAGATGGAGACCTTTCTTCTTATCCGGATCCATAGAAGTTAGAAAAAGCGCTACCTGGATTTGCATCCCGAATCTTTCGATTGAACTTTATAACCACCGCTTTCTTTAGAGGGTAGGATCGGTGATAAATCCCATTTTTAGGGTTTATCTTGTGCTTAATTTAGTAGATTTTATCCATTATTCTCACACTTATTCATATAATTCGCATGTTTTACATTTTCCTTCCTAATTTTGTACTATGATTGAAAACATGTTTCTTTGGCCTTAAATTTGCTAATTTTAATCCCTCTTATTACTATTCGATGCCATGATATGTTTGCTGAGTGTTTTCAGGGTTTATAGGGTAGGAATGGCTTAGAGGATGGAAATGAAGCATGTAAAAGTGGAAGGAACGCAAGAAAATGATGTTTTGAGAAGCTGGCAGCGACGCGTACGCGTGACATGACGTGTATGCTTGACTAGTGAAGTCGGACAGTGACACGTACGCGTGACTGGTGCAGAAGACGAGCGACGCGCACGCGTGGATGACGCGTACACATGCCCATGATTTTTGCCAATCGACGTGTACGCGTGGGCGACGCATACGCGTGACAGAGCGTCACGTGCTGCATTACACAGAAAACACTGGGGGTGATTTCTGGCCCGAAAACACAGAATAGAGGCTGCAGAGTGGGGGGAATCATGATTCAACACCTCATTATTCACACATTAGGTTTTAGATGTAATTTTCTAGAGAGAGAGAGGCTCTCTCCTCTCTCTAGGTTTTAGGGTTCTTAGTTTTATTCCTTTTCAAATTCTGAATTCTATCTTATTTCAATTTAGTTTCTCTTCTACTTTTATTTGTTCTAACATTCTAGTTTATTTATTTTCCTTGTTGATGACTTTATGTTGCCAATTTAGTTTATGAATTCTCATGTTAGATTTGATTTCCCTTTTAATGCAATTTGAGGTATTTCATATTTATTGCTCCTTTCTTCGTTTGTTATTGTTGAATGCTTGCAATTGTTAGTCTTAGATTTTATTATTCCTTGTTAATTTTCTATGCTCTTGTTTGTGCCCACCAAGTGTTTGATAAAATGTTTGGTTGGATTTTAAGTTAGCTTTCTTTATGTTCTTAGCTTAGATTGAGTAATTAGAGACTCTTGAATTGTCAAAGTCTTTTGTTAGTTGGTGATTGAAACTTGCTAGTTGGCTTGAGCTTCACTAACTCTAGTCTTTGATTAGGACTTGTGAACTCAAGTTAATTTTCTCACTTGACTTACCTTCAATTGTTAGAGGTTAACTAAGTGATAGTAAAAGGGCAATTACCATTACAAGTGACTATGATAATGGGGATAGGAATTCCAATTATCAATCCTTGCTAAGACTTTTCTTAATTATTATTTTATTTCCTTGCTATTTACATTCCTTGTTCCACATTTCAAAAACCCAAAAAGATACAATCTTATAACCAATTATAAGTACACTTCCCTGCAATTCCTTGAGAGACGACCCGAGGTTTAATACTTCGGTTGATTTTTATTGGGTTTGCTTTAGTGACAAACAAATTAAATCTGATTGGGGTTTAATTATCGGTTTAGATCTATACTTGCAACGCGATTACTTTTGTGAAATTCTTTACCGACGATTTTCCCCCATCAATCGGCTATTGGTCATATGCTAAAGGTTGATCGAACCACCTCTATCCACTCCAGGGGAAAGGTCGCGCGTATATGTGTTGAGATCAACCTAGTTAAACAACTTGAGCCCCGGATCTTAGTTCTTGGATGTGAACTCCACCTTGAGTATGAAGGTCTGTATCAAATTTGTTTTGCGTGTGGCAAATATGGTCATAGATAAGAACAATGCATGGTGAACCTAGCATCTAGTGACAATCCTATGGAAGAAGCTTGCGCCGGAGATACTTCTGGTGGAGGTATCGGCTGAGAATGCTGGTGACCAAAATGGAAAGACTGCGATTCCACAAAATTAGCGCAATCATAGTAACGATCAAACCAACCCTGATTTCGGGCCTTGGATGCTGGTAAAAAGATACACTAATAGAAAGAAAGCTCAATTATGACAGAAAAAATCTCATACCAATCAGGAGCGGGTACTAATTATAATTCTGAAGAAGAAGAGCCTCCTAAAGGGAAAGATTCTGATTCGGGATCTCAATTCACAGTTTTGCATGGAAAAAGTTTGGAGAATGCACAGGGGAGTATGGAAAGTTTGGAAAAGGACCAAGTGGCAATAGGACTTATTGGGCCACAACAATCCCAAGCACAACAGATGACAGGTAAGACCCAAACTCATAAACGGGTCCTCAAACCGGGATCTGGGAAAAACCCATAGAACTTGAAGAAAACTATGCCTCCACCAAAGGTCTTACTTGAACTGGGTGGGAAACTAAATCAAAATCGAAACAGGGTGAAGATCTCAGAGAAGGTTCTAGGTAACCCTAGAGGGTTGGAAGCACCGTCAAGAGCTATGAAAGGGAAAGACAAAGATATCGAGCTTGAAGGTATGGAGCTTATTGTCAAGGAATATATTAAAAGGATGGAGAGAGACCAATGGGAAGCCTTCGAAGCCTTGAAGGATATCCGTATGAATCTAGATCAATATGTGGTCCGCGATAACATCTTGTTCAATTCGGAGAAGAACCCATAGCCGCCAAGTGCACAGTTGGGGGTAACTGATCCCAGGGGTTACAAAGTGAAGCAATTGGATGTCCCTATGGTAGAAGCTGGTGACAGTGAAAGCAAAGAGGAATCGCCCTCCAGGGACCGGGTGAATCCGAAACAATGGGCTCTTGCCCGCAAGTGATTCTGGCCGTTGGTGGCTCCTTCTTCCTTGTCTTGTTAATGATGAACATAATTAGCTGGAACTACAGGGGCGCTGGTAGCAAAACCTTCCCCTCAATCATCCGGGATCTTCGCCAGCAGTATGGGGCAAATTTATTTTTTCTTCTAGAAACTCACATTAGTGGTACCCAAGGGAAACAGATTAGGGACAAGATGGGATTTGATAAGTCCTTTGTTGTGGATGCTGTGGGTCATGTTGGAGGCATATGGTGTTTATGGGATTCCTCTGTTTGGAGGGTGGACGTTTTGGAACATGATAAATAGTTTATTCACCTCAAAGTCTCTGGCTCGGGTAACAACTCAACCCCCTGGCTCATTACTACTTACGGTAGCCCCCAAAGGGTGACCAGAAGACCCTTATGGAACTCCATTAAATCGTATACTAGTAATATCAATCTCCCTTGGTGTCTTTTAGGTGACTTTAATGCAATGCTGCATAATCATGAAAAGCGTGGAGGGGCAAGAAATAATAGTCAAAGTGCCTGCAAGGAGTTTCAAGAATGTGTCTCAAATTGTGGCTTAGTTGACTTGGATTATTCTGGTTGGCCGTTCACTTGGAAGAGAGGTAATCTCGAGGAAAGGCTGGACAGGGGGCTAAGCAACTTGGATTGGCAAATTGCTTTCCCTGAGGCTTGTGTTAAACACCTGCCCATGCTCAAATCAGACCATTCTCCTATCTATTTGCAACTCTCCAATACTATGATACAAAATAGAGGAAGACCGTCCTTTCTTTCCTTGCTTCCTGGATCACCCACCCAGATTTTAGAAATATTGTGGATGTCTCTTAGAATGTTCAACTATCTTGGGCTGAGGGTATTTCGTTGTTTAAGAGCAAACTTAAAGATTGGAACAACTCAATTTTTGGTAACATTTTTAAACGGAAACATAGAATCCTTAGAAGGCCACAGGGGATTGCTACTAGTTTGGGGTATTCTCAGAATTCCTTTCTTGAGAAGTTGCAGAAAGACTTGTGGTTGGAATATGGACACATTATTATTCAAGAAAAAATTTTATGGTTCCAAAAAGCCAGGTGCAAGTGGATCGAGTTTGGGGATAAAAACACAATTTTTTCATGGCTCTACTATGATTAGAAGACGCAGGAACAAGATTATCTCTCTACAAAATGACAATGGTGATTGGGTAACTGATAATGCGACTCTGGAGAATATGGCAACCACTTTCTTCTTAAATCTATATACAGACAGCCCTACTCATACTCCCTTTATTCTTAAGAATATGTTTCCCACCTTGAGTAGCTCCGATAACATCATGGCCCAAAATGTGACTGATGACGAAGTGAAAGATGTTATTTTTGGCATGGGTAGTTGGAAGGCTCCCGGCAGAGACGGGCTTCAAGCCATCTGGAATAAAGTTGGCACTGATGTCTGTGAGCTAACCAGAAATATTTTTCAAGAACCGAACAAGATCAGAGAGGTAAATGAGATGCTTATCACTCTTATCCCCAAAGTTGAACCTGTCTCACATTTAAAACAACTGAGGCCCTTCAGCCTTTGTAATCTCTCCGTACATTTTTGTGCTCTGCATCAAAAGATTATCCCAACTCATTAGTATAGCAATGGAGTAAGGTTTTTGGAAACCTACTCATCTCAAAAAGGATGGTCCCCATATCTCTCACCTGTGCTTCGCGGATGACATTATTATATTTGCCTAGGAAAATCTCGATCAAGCTAATATCATTAATAAGTGTCTCGAGGTCTTCTGTGATAGCTCGGGTTAGAGTGTCAGCAAAGAAAAAATCAGGGTCTTTTTCTCTAAGAATGAGGGACACAATGTTCGATCAAGGGTGAGCAATGTCTTGTAGTTTGCCAGAACTGATGACTTAAGAAAATACATAGGTGTTCCTATTCTTCACTGCAAAGTGTCCAAGCATACCTTTGAGGGCATTATCAACAAGCTTCATACCAGGCACAATTCTTGGAAAGCCTTCTCACTTTCTCTTGATGGAAGAGTAACTCTGGTGAAATTTGTTCTATCCTCTATGCCTGTATATAATATGCAATCTGTTGTTTTACCTTCTGCTACTTGTAATATTGTTGACCGTATCTGCAGGAATTTTATTTGGGGAGACACAAAACAAACCAAGAAGATACATCTCCTTAGTTGGAAGAAAGTTTGTGAGCTAAAAAAATTTGGGAGTCTGGGCATTAGACATGCAAGCCAAATGAATCAAGCCTTTATGATGAAGGCTGGATGGGGGCTTATTGAGAGAAAGGATGCTCTTTGGGCTAGAGTCCTCAGATCAAAATATGGCAGCGGCACGGATATCATTCCCAAAGTGGAAAGGAAGCGAAACAACTCGAATCTTTGGAAGGGTATCTGCTCTACTTGGGACAAGGTTCAACACAATTGCATTTGGAGAATTGGTGATGGCTCCCAAATTCGCTTCTGGGATCATTGCTGGGTCCCTGGTGTAGGACGTCTAAGCGAGATCGCAAGCCAGGTAAGCAATAATGTCAATTATTCTGATATGCTGATGGATTTTCTTAACGTCTCAGGGCACTGGGACATTGAGAAGCTTTAGGAGATGCTGCCAGAGGATACTATCAAGAAGATTGTTGCTATTTTTCCTCCGTCCCCGTGGAAGGGAGCTGATTGCATTCCCTGGGGACCTTCCCCAGATGGATCCTTTAGTACCAAGTCAGCCTATCAAAATCTCATGGAGGCTCACGATACTCCCAATAAGATCTTCCAGTTGGTGTGGATGTGGCAGGGTCCTGAGCATGTCAGAACCTTTCTCTGGCTGGTGGCATATAACGTAATCCTTACAAACTTGAAAAGAAGACGCAGACACTTAACCACTGATGATGCTTGTCCTCAGTGCCGTAACCATGAAGAATCAGTCATTACTTCGGGACTGTTTCCATGCTAGGAGCATATGGCGAATACTTATCCCCCCTGATGGCAACAACTCGTTCTTCAACACAAACCTCAATGATTGGTTATTACTAAACCTTACTTCTAATAATAACTGGTCATGCTTATTTGGTGTTGCTGTGTCATCTTTATGGTACTTCCGGAATAAACTTGTATTCAATGGAGAGACTATTCCTAACACTAGTGTTGTTCACCAAATTCAAGCGCGGGCTGAGGAATTCCTAAAAGTGGTTAAAAGCAAGTTAAATCCACAAAATATACAAGCTGTTAGGGAGTCTCTTGTAGGCTGGTCTCGACCTGACGGAGAGTATGTTAAGTTGAATGTTGATGGTTCATGGTATACTCAGAGAAGTAATGCTGCGTGTGGGGGAGTGTTCAGGGATTCAGCTGGGAGGTTCTTGAAAGGTTACTCCTGCAATTTGGGCAACTGCTCAATAATGCATATGGAACTGTGGGCGATCATTCACGGGCTGAATATTACTACAATGAACGGCTACCAAAACCTTATTGTGGAGTCGGACTCGGCTGCTGCTGTCAACTTTATCACTCATGGATGTCCTCCAGCTCATCTATATGCTCCTTTGATTCAGGACATCCGTAACTTGGCTGCATGCCTGCAACAAATCCTTTGGAGGCATTCGCTTCGTGAAGCAAACTCGGTGGTGGATCTTCTTGCCAAGAAGGGACAAGACCTCCCCCTTGGATTACACCTTCTTGATCGAGCCCCCCTCCCCCCGGACATTAGTTATACCCTGCTGTGTGACTGCTTAGGGACCCTCAGAGTTAGAGGGTCTTAGTTTTTCTTTCTGCTGTATATTTCTTTTCTTGCTTTCTTTTCTTTGCTGGGTCCTTGACCCCCGTAAATCACCAAAAAAAAAAGGGTTAAAAATTTAAAAAATGTGTTTTAATCATTCCATTTCAGTTCTCCACACGAGTGTATTTATTTAGTTGAGTAATAATTGAGAATTCTTTATTCTCTTAATTGTCATCATAATACTTAAAAAAGGTAAATATATATATATATATATATATATAATTTTAAAAAAATCAAAAAGATAAAAAATTTAAAACCTTTTATTTAAAAATGAAAAGGATAATTAAGAGTATTAGTATATGTTTCTATGTCTTGCATGAAATAATATACAAAATTATATAAAATATTTTTTTAATTTTTTAAAATAAAACCTTGTATAATTATTTTTGTTATAAAAAATTTATAAAGTTAATTGAATTTAAAGTTTAACTATCTTTAATATTGAAAATAATGAAATCAATGAGTAATAATTTTATTTGTTTTCAAAGTATAATAATTACTCATTAATAGTAATATATAGTTTGTAATTACATTGATGTTTAATTATTCTGTTAGTTCTTACAGTTTCATCAAATTTTTAATTAGGTCTCTATACTTTTTTTTCTTTTCAATTAAATTCCTACATTATTTTTAATTTTGTAATTAGGTCATTTTTATGTAAAAAACGTTAAAATTAACAGGATATTTCTCCCAAAATACATGCGGTCAAAGATCTAGTTAGGTTTTTAATTATGAATACCTTCAATTTGCGAAAAAAAAATTCAATTAACCCTAACATTTTTTTACACTAGAAAGGACCTTATTATAAAATTAAAAGCAATGTAAAGACCCAATTGAAAGAAAAAAAAAAGTATAAAAACTTAATTGTAAATTTAGTAAAACTATAAGTACCAACAGAATAATTAAACCTTAAATTAAAATATTTCCATTAGAATTTTATCTTTTCAAAGATTTCTCTTTAAATAACATTAATGGTTAAACTTGTAGACATTTTTTTATAATTCATGAGTAAAACTTTCAAAATCTCTCTTATGTTAAAATCGATTTGAACAAATATAATCTAATATGAGATCAAATTTATCCTTGAACTACCTTCTTTATTATCATAACAAAAAAACCTATTAGAGAAAACTGTTTTTGTTAAAATTTATCTAAAATAGAAAAAGAAATATAAACAATGAAAAAAAAATCTACAATTTAAAATTAAAATATTTACCATCAAGAAAGAAAATGAAGAGAAACTTTTAGTAAACAACTCAAACGTTAACGTGACAATAAATTGAATCTAATAATATATATTTGAATTAATTAAATTAAATTATTGATATAATAAATTAATTATAATTATTTAGTACAATAAATTAAGTTAAATAAATAAAAAATATCTTATAAATATGTCATATAAAAATTATACTATTTTTAAAAACAATTAATCAAGATACAAAAAAAAATTAATACAAATCAAAACAAAATCAATTCAATTATTCTTATAAAATCAAATAATAATATAATTGATTATTTAATACTGTTAAATAAATAAATAAAAAACACTTTTAAGAATAGGCCACATCATTTTTCTAATTTTTCTAATTAGTTATAGGGTGAGATAATGATAATTTACCGCGGGGTTAACCGTTGTTGAACATTTAAGAGTGACTCTGATATATGCAAGCATTTTCCTCAAGAATGGAACAACATGACATGTTTACGCGACCAGACATGTTATTTTAGTAGATTCCACTTATGACTTAAATAATGCAACGTTTTCCCTAATTTCTAGGACAAAAATAAAACGTGACAATGTTTGACGTGACCGATCACAACCCTGTAATTTTGTTTCTGTTTGACCCCTCTATTCTTAGCATGGAACGTTTAGAAGGTAGTTTCGGAGAAGCTACAACATTCCAAGAAGATGGTTCAAAGATAAATATGGTGAATGTTTATCTGCCATCTAGATGTCAAAACAGATGCAATAAAACTTTGCTTCTACATCATACATTCATACGTTGGTCATCTAGATAAGAGTTCTCTTATAAAAAAAGGAAAAAAAGAAAAAGTAATAATAGCCCTCTCAAGTTGTGTCCCTCTAGATAATAGCTAATTTTCTTAGTATCTTAGTTATGTCAATCCCCTTTTTTAGCAGTAAATATAACTATGTGGCAAAGTGGCATGGTCCATTGCCATTTCGGAGAGATTACAACTAGTTGATGTGGCAAAGCCAAATGGTTAAGACTACTTTTTGAGGTCAGAGATTCTTTGTCCTCACTGGCTCCTCGTTCTTGTAACAGAAAATCGTTAACTTACACTCACTTTCTAATAGGCCTCTCTCTTTGACAATCTTTTATTCATCTCCTGATTTTCCTTTTCTCGACCCAATTTTTTCTTTCGTGGGTCGTAAGATATCAGAAAAGGAGGATCAGGAGCAGCGTAACCTTTACTATCATCATATTCAGCACACTTTATTAGGTAAGCAAGAATTTGTTCGTCATTTTAGGTTCATAGTTTTTCATTTATTGTTTTATGAAAGTTGGTTCTGTTGTTATATCAGACGATTTGGATTCATTTAAGTTCTGTAATAACAATTTCTGGAGGTAACAAAGATGAAACCTGGTCTTCTACTTTTCTGAATGTTTTATTTATTTATCAATTTTCAGTTACTTGAGGGTCAAGTCCAGCCCCAAGGCATTAAAAAGGTCAAAGAGAAGCAGGTAAACCAGCTAATACAGATTCTGTTAAACGAAAAAAAAAAAAATTTACCAATGTTTGTTGATGGATTGGGTCAAGATTGTGCAGCTAGAGCATTATTGAGGGACATTGGTATGTTCATTTTGAAATACATGGCCCGTGTTTATGGGGCTTTATTTAGAAACAATTCTGTTCCCTAATCTCCGTGTATAAGATTTTGTTACACCCTGACATACTTTAGACAAGATCAAAAAAGCAATATGCTTTGTGGGTCATCCTGAACACTCATGAAATTATTTGCATTCCTTGGATCTCAAGTCACATGCTCTAGCTTCTCAACTTATGTTTCTTTTCTTATCTTTGATGGACTTTCCTCTTTTGATTCAAGGATATTTATTGCAGGCTGGGAATGGAGTCCTTAAACCGAACCATGACGACAATGGAGAAACCACCGATTCCCAGCTCATCATCAGCAGATTGCAAACCACTAACCACGTTCGTTCAAACAAACACAGACGCGTTCAGGGAAGTAGTGCAGCGACTGACGGGTCCATCATCTATGGCGGGAGAAGGCATGGCATCAAAAGAAGGAGGATGCACGAAGAAGAACTCGAGCAAGCTCCATGAGAGAAGGAAATACATGAAGCCAAAGGTTGAGATTGTTAAGAGTAGTAGTTTGCATTGTAAATCAGGGGCGTGTTCGCCTTCGGTTTCAAGAAGCTCTAGCTACCCTGCTAGTCCTGTTTCAGGGAGCTTCCCGGCAAGCCCTCTCACACCTTCAACGATCTTCTCCAAGTTGAGCATTCTAGAAGATGACAAGAAAGATGATCTTGATTTAGACCTTAATATTGCAGTGCCGTCTGAGACGAAGATGATAAGCACAGAGGAACAAGAAGAAGATGAAGAAGAAGAAGAAGAGAGAGCTATCAGAGAGAGGCGATTTTATTTGCATCCATCGCCTCGTCCCAAACCTGGATTTTCTGAACCTGAACTTCTGCCTTTGTTTCCCATGGCATCCACTGAGAAAGTGTAGTCTTCATCGTCGTCATCATTTGTAACTATATTATTGTTATGTATCTCTTAGCATATGCTTCAAATTACAGACATACATGGTATATATGCAACGCATTTGTAATATCAAATATTCCTCCTTCTGTTATTCTTTTCTCTGCTAATTTAAGCTACGAGAGCTTTTTTTTCTCTCCTACTTAAGGAAATTTTTATAATGTCACTTATTTTTTTATAAATTCTTACAAATATACAAATATACAATGCAAAAAATGAAAACGTCATTATTATTTTTTCTTATTAAATCCAAATTCTTATTTTGTTCAGATAATTCTTGTACACTTTTTATTTAATTTTAAAAATAATATATATACATTAAAACTAATTACTGTGGATGTATATATGGTGCGTTTTCTGATGGTCATCTTTGTTCCATAGCTATAGTGACTACAAATAACTAACAAATCACAATAAAATACGTGAAAGATAAAATGTTTGTTGACCATAATTTTGACCAGTACAATAAATTTTTTTCTTTTTTTTTTTTTGTCTTAACTTCTTAGCATCAACGAAATAATAATTAATATACTAACAAAGAAGAAATGGGATTGGAACAAGGAAAAACGTCATCTAATCATATAATTCCTCTTCTTGGATTCACTCTGGCTACTAGATTTGGTTTGCCGCTACAAGTAATAGCCTCAAGTTGGTGAGAGATATCTTCTTCTACCTGGAGTTACATGGAACCGAATGCGATCTTTGTTTCGACGGGGCTTCTTGTTACAGTCCAGCAATCGGTATCCATGGCCATCGCCACCCATCTGCCTCCGCGCCTCTTCCTTGATGAGATTGCTTCCTTCGTTCCCTGCGATAATCGGAGGCTCTATTTTCATTTACCCAATACCCAAATTTCCCTTTTTTTTTTGCCATTGTTGCCTCCATCATCTTGTACCACATACCACCATTGCTCCGTTAGCTCTTCTCACTTTTCGTTAGCTCTGACATGAAAGTGGAATGCTAGGGGCTAGCAATTTTGGTGTTTTGTAACCATCAATTGGCCATCAATAGTATTTTTAATGGTGTGAGATTACATCTAATGGTGGAAAATCACTCACTTTTGTTTTAATGGTTAAATACTGGCCAGAAAACACAAAAATTATTGGTCCCCAGACTTTTTCGACATAAAATTTGTCTTATCCATGTATTTAGGTGAAATACATTCCCTCAATTAGTTATGAGCATGATTTGAACCTAATTCAAATTTTAATCTAACTTTTTTTTATTGTCAAATATCACTTCTTTATTTATTAGTCAATTTATAGTCACATATAGTCACCATTAACTTAACCACCATAGACCTGGCATATATATATATATATATATATATATATCATTTTCAATATTTATTCTGTATTGTTAAGTATATTTTATAACATTAAGCATCTCTTGTTCGGCACGAAACCAATATTCCCTATCCCTATTCTTGCTTATTCGGGACCGGGACCCCACTCTAAACGATCCCTCTCTCTCACATACGTCTTATATATGGAACAAGACATTGTCAGTGTAGGTTTTTCTTTGAATAAATGAAATTGTTTCTTACATCGTTAACTCACCTTCTTTCCGGAATTTGACACTGGGGGAGAATTCATTTCTCATATTATGTTTTACAAGTTATAATTGAATACTTATATGTTCACACTTGCACCATATATCTATGACTCTTATCTTCTTCTTATGGCTTCAGAAATGCATATTCATGCTTTTCTTTCCTTAACTTGAGATGCACATCCTATCACAGGGAACTACTTCCCAACTCTTTTCTTCAATAACACAGTAACTGAGAACTACTTCCCAACTCTTTTCTTCAATAACACAGTAACTGAGCTAGTGCTTAATCTGGAAGTTGCTCCTAGAAGCATGGTTGACCAACAAAGGATGATGGATTTGGTTTGCAGCATTGTTAATCATCTAGTTATTATTAAGAAAACTCTGCATGCATGTTGTTTTTGCTGCAGGCTTATTATCGATGTGCCTTTAATTGGTCATCGCCTTTCTGTCTTCCGTGATGGTAAGATGAGATGAGATGAATTAATTTTGCTATCTATCTCCACTATACTACTGCTACATGCATCAGTTTATTCATCTTTTGTGCTTTGCTGCCTTGCAGACCTTAATATCTTTCTCATATATCTATACCACAAGTAGTGGATGTGGAGAAGAGGATCATCAACCCGTGGAGCAACAAGAGAAGAAAATTAACTGACCTACTTTAATTTCTTTTTTTTTCTTAATGCTATCTCCCTCCCCCAGGACAGAATTTTCTTTTTCTCTCTTTTTAATTTGCTCGGAACTGAAGTGCGAGAGAATGAATAGTATTTCAAAGATTAGCTGAAATCGATGTGATTTGGATCTAAATGTGATGTCCAGATTTTTTTCTGGTGAAAGTTTTAATATCTTTTTCAACGACACAAAGCCGTCCAAAGTCTTTGATGGTGAATGGGAGTTGGTATCTAAAAGAGACTTTGATGCTTAAATTAACAAAGAATTTTAGCCAAATTTTATAAATTAGGATTGAGAAATATCTGTGTGTGATTGAGTATTTATACAGTAAGAGTGATAGCCTTACTATCATTCTATCATTTATCCACTTATAAGGATGGGTGATTTTTTTTTTTTTTTAGGGGTTGTTAGAGATCCTATATTTGAAATAGTGGGCAAATTTATTTGGATGCATGTTAGTGCAGTTAAGAAGTTAAGATTCTATATGTAAATCGAGCCTATAAAGTCAGGTATAGGTTGGTGTAGTGGATATAGACTCTTGGGTCTTATTCATTTTGGGCCTTACTTTGATACTGAGTCAGGATATAAACAGTGCCCATACTTGAGGTCAAGTTTAGTTAAGTCGGACTATAGCAATTCTATGAGTAAGTTGTGTTGTCAGTTAGGTGCTTAAGTCTAACCACTTCGCAAGTCGGTTTTTCGACATGATTCTATCTGAGGAGGTCGGCTGACTCAACGTGATTTTATGTGAGGAGGTCGGCTGACACGACATTATTTTGATTGATGTGATGTTTCATATTTTGTCACTGTTCGCGTGCCTTTTTAGTTTTCTTGGTAACTGTGCATAACATTTAAAATAGGATTAAATTATAATTTTGCCCTTATTTATAGTTATATAAACTTGATTCCCTCTTCTTCTTTTTCTTCTTTTTCACTTCATTTCCTTTGCACAAAAGCTCCCACTTCTCTTACAAAACTTTACATTCCCTAAAAATTACTTTCTCTCTGAAGCCTTTTTTGATATTGCTGTATTTTAGGATTGTGTTTTGTTGTGTAATTCTCTATCATTAATTCTTCATCAAGGTTAGCATTTTTTTTCTTTTTTTTTTTTCATTAGTTCTTTTTCCTACTTGTTGGTTACTATTCTTGCCATGCTATCTGTGTTCATATGAGAATGTCGCTTTTTATTTACTCTTTTTTTTTCTGATAATGTAGTTTCATAAAAGCATCATTTTTAGTATTTTGATATTTTTTATTGAATCTTGTTATGGTGTGCATAGTTTTATGGTTAGTCTTGTTCCTAAATGGCGCTACCATCACCGTTGAGGATGACGTCCCTCAAAATCCTACAAGCCTAGGTCATGTTTTGGCCCCTGTTTTTATTTAGAAATGGCAATTATTGTTTGTATACTTTGTTGAAAAAGAACCACTCTACTGTTATTTGCTTTACCCGACTTTTATTGTTTCACATGGCTAGTTATTTTTATTTTGTAAGTATACAACCTATATGTCTCGATCTGTAGTCTAAATAATACCTTCCAAATTTTGAAACAGTCTAGATTGTATAGATAGTATAGTTTTAGCAGTCGTGTCGGTTATGAATAGGGAAATCCTATAAAACTTCCAACTTAAGTACCCCATTTGTAAGAAACAAGAGGATGAATAGAATTACGTTCTAGTAGCCTCTGATCTTGAAGAAAAAATCTATTATGCTCAATTTAAGAAATCAGAGCCACATTTTCTTTTTATGTATGAGTGCCTTTTCTTAGGCTAGGTGTAAAAACTTTTTTTATTGATTTTGAACAAGATGTATTGTTAACTTCCCGATGTGCTCCAATCTAACTTCATCCAAACTTTTAGGACTTTATGAAAATCCACCAATCAGTTAGTCATGAGCTCGACCTTCTCTAATCCCTCAAAATTTTTTTTTATTTGTTTCAACTGATCAAATCCTTTAGCTCAAAAAAATAATAGTGGGCTTCTTTTTGAGCTATTTAAGGTAAAAAAAGTTTTCTCTATTTTCGAAGAGTCCTTTCACGACTTCAAAAATTATTACTTCAAAATCCGACCTCGGGAGGGAGACTGACCTTTTTTTATGTTAATGAGAAATCCCAATATATGTTCTGTTTGTATTAGGAGGAGGAATCAACAGTATTAAATTATAATTTTAAGGATCTTAATGAGGAGGAAGAACTGATCGTAACCTTCTTTCAAGAGTGTTAAGGTCGAGCTTTTAATCTCAACACCAAGAAATTTCTAGAAGCCAAACTGAGTTATATGCGAACCAAGTTAAGTAGATGACTTTATTTTATAGATAGCTTTTTGTATATAACACTTGAATTTATTAAGCCTTGTTTTCTTTTACTTTTATGAAAATATAGTCAACAGCTCGAAGGCTTATAAAAAGCAAAAGCAAGCCAAGAAAAACTAAGCTATTTGCCAGGCTCAATAGGTAGAGGCCGAGAAGTCAGGCAACAGTATTCCTCCTCCTAAATCTGGTCTAACCTCCTTCAAGGCTAACAAATTTGCCCAATCCCCTCCGACTTCTTCTCCCCAGGTAATTCCCCCAGTTCCTCCTTTCTCTGAACCTCCAAAAGAAATAAACTCTGGTGTCTCTTGTAAACGCAAAACTCCTTGTCTACGACCAAAGGTTTAACATCATTAGCTTTAGTGAGGAGTTCATCTTACCGGATAGCACAATCAGTATGGATGATGCTAGCATATAAAAGAATTTAGAGGTGCTGGCTAGGGGTGGTATTTGAATAGCTAGGGTTTGTACCACTCTTGAAGAAACTCATGCAACTCTTCTCAACGCTACCCAAAAGAAGGTGACCAAACTTCGCCAAAAGATGGCAGACCTTGAAAAGAATAAAGCTAAATGGGTGATGGAGAGGGCCACAATGAAATCGGATGTAGCCTGACTTCGTGCCATGGTCAAAGAATCAGACAAAAAATGTCACATGGTGGAGAATTTGAAAAAGAAGATTGAGGAGAGCTACCTTCGTGTCTTTAGGGAGAAGCTCGAGTTGGATGGGTAGCTCGAGGAGTTGAGGCAGAAGTATGAGGATTTAAAGGATTTTTCTGTCAATGGTCTGGACAAAACTATGGAGAAACCTTAAAGCCCACTTCAAAGTTTTGGCGCTCGACCTGGATATCTCGTTGATCGACCCTGACAAGGTCGTGATAAATGGTTAAATCATTTTTATTCCCGGTGATGACGAGACCGTCCAACCTGAAGATCCTAACACCTCTACTGCTGCTCCTGTTGAGGAACCTTCCCTACCTCCTAAAGACCAAGCTACTCCCCAAACTTAGTTTCTTATCTTTTCTTATATTTGTTAAGTTGATAGCCTGAGTTGTGCACCTTCTTTGAACAATAGTTATGCTATAGATACTCTTGGCCTCCTTTTGGGCTTGTTAATTTTGATTTTTACCTTTTCAAGTTTTGTGTTACTTTGCTTCCCTTATTATCTTATAATTTTCACATCATTTTTATAATAAGTTTCGCAATGCTAAGTTACTTTTGCGATTTATCTTTGTAGGATGTAGAACTCATTATTTCTGAAATGTTTAAAAACTTATTCTAATTTGCTTGTATAACTACTATACAACAACTTGGATCTCATTGTTTCATCATGCTAACCATAAGAGGCCAGCCATGATTTTCACATTTTGTCAAGTATGAGTTGGTACAAATAAAGAAATAACACATGGAAGGAAATGTACTTTATTAATTGAAATAAATTATAAACTTACTATTGCTACGAGTTCTTAAATTTCAACGCCTAACTCTTTTTATGATGCATCGTTAAAACCTCCTCTAGAAAAATTCATTGGGAAAAATCATGAAGTCCGAAAAAAGAGTACACCAAGAAGCAAGATTTGCTTTCTAGTTATAATATATCTTCATGTTGCAAGCATGCCACGAGCTAGATAGCTCGTTCCCCTTCAAATCGGACACCTTGTAGTAACCTTTTCCCAAAACGTCAATGATCTTATAGGTCATTTTCTGTTTGCTGCTAGCTTTTCTTCACCCACCTCTGCAATTTGATATTATTTCTAATTAGAATGAGTTTTTTTATAGCAAAGTTTCATCTGATAACCCTTTGTTGTACCTCGTGTGGTGTAGGAGGTCGAATTCTTCTTTCATGCTTGGATATTGCTAATTTCATCATAGAATCTAACCCTTGGGCTTTCTTCATTTACTTCAATAGAGATCATAGCCTCTATACCATATGAAAGTTGGAAAGGGGACTCCCAAGTAGTTGATTGGGGAGTTGTCTGATATGGCCATATTACTTGTGGAAGCTCTTCTGCCTTTGCTCTTTTTGCTTCTTTAAGTCTTCTCTTTAGCTTAGGCAAAATGACCTTATTTGTGACTTCTGCTTGGCTATTTGTAAGAACCCGTGTTTTCACGTAAAACCTTTTTAATAAAATAATTTTAGTGCCCAGAATAGATTCAAAATTTAGAAGTTTTAATTTGAAAATAAAAATGTGAAATTTGATTTCAGTGAATTTTTCTGAGTTGGAAAATGTATTTCTTTCGGAAAGTTTTTGTAAAAATGCGTACTAGTGTTTAAGCTGGCAGTACTGGCTCTAGACTGTACAGTACCGCATATTTAGTAAAATAATATTTTGAAAATTGATTTATTATTTTGAAAGGAGAAAAATAATTTAGAATCGAAAACCGGACACTAATCTTAAAGATTTTGGCCCAAAGTGGGCCAAACGGACCAAAAACGCTAACGGATTGGACCGGACCCAAACCGGATCTAAGGTCCAACATATATAAACTCTTTTAATGAGCTTTGAGCTCATTTTCCAGCCCTAACAAAGAGAGGGGCGCTGGTGTTGAGAGAGGAGAGGAGAAAGAAGAACACTATTTACCTACTCCTTTAAAGTTCCATAACTTTTGATCTGGAGTTCCAATTGACGAGCCGTTTGTGGCCACACGAAGCTCTTATTGAGCTCTACGTTTTTATCCAAAGAAACCTGGTAAGAAATTGCGTCTCTCTTTCCAGTTTTGTGCCCTAGATTTCTGCATTTTTGAGGTTATGGTTTTGAGTAGATTTTGTGGTTTTGGTTGTTTAGGTGATCTCTAGTAGCGGATAAATATTAGATTTTACCCCTAATCACGTTGGGTAAGGTGAGGTTTCACTAAATCCTTGTGTTTAATTGTTTTATGTATCCTAGGTTTTGATTTTAGTGATATATGTGTTGTTAGTTTGAGCTTTGGTGTTTGTTGGAGTTGGTTGAGGCTTTGGATCAAGCTTGGTAGCTTCGTTTTGATGTTTAGTGCATTTGAGAATCGGCCAATGCATGATTTCGGTTTCTATATGTAATATGTAATGTTTTTGGACACTTAGGCTAGTTGACCCTAAGATAGGATTGAATGTTGTTGGTGTATGAATATTTATATGTGAATTGATGATAATTGTGGGTTGTATTGGATTATTGTGGTTAAGGATGACTATTGGGAGTTGTGGTATTGATGGTATTGATGATTAGTATTGTTGATGAGTTTGTTGGTATTTAAGGATTGATGATGAATAATGATGTTGTTGGTATTTAATGATTATAAAGGTTGATGAGGAATATTGATGTTGTTGGTACTAATTATAAATTGTGATGTTAGTTGATATTGGTGAGTGTGTATGTTGAGTGTGGTAATATGAGTGTGGATAATGATTGATAATGTTGAGGTTAAGTGATGAGAATTTGAAGTAGTTGTTGATGTTTGATGTTAGTTAAAGATTATTTATGATAGTTTTGGATGTTGATGAGTAAGGAATTTGATGGTATTAAGTAGTGTAAATGGGATTATAGATGGTTGAGTTGGAAAAGAAAGGGTATGGGATTTTATGTTGTTTTGGTAATGTTTGGGTTGTGGTTGGTTTGGTTTTGAATTGTGAGTTTTGGAAAAATTGGAGTTTTGAGGCCTTTGGTAAAAATTGATTTTTGGTGAACTTGGTCTGATCATAACTTTTGTCTCAGTTTTTAAAATTTGTTGAATTTAGTTCATATTTGAAGATTATTGAAAACCCTTCGATTTGATATAAAGTTTGCAAAATTTGGAATTTTGTAGAGGAAGTTATGATCATTCAAAGTTAGTGTTGAAAATCTAAAATTCTGCAAAGTTGCAGAATTTCAGAATTTTCTGATATGTGCGCACGCACAGCCTTGTGCGCACGTACAACCCTGCAAAAATCTTATTCTGTGCGGATGCACAGGCAAAGGAAAGGGCTCTGGTGGCAGCGTTAGCATAGGTTGTGCGCACGCACATCAATGAAGAATTACGACCTGTGCGGACGCACAACCCTGTGCGCACGCACAAGTCGGGAATGGTTTGACGTTAGGTGAAGGATGATTGATACATGAGATGAGGAATGATGAACTTTGATATTTGGAAACTGAGTTATGAATGGACAGTGGTTGAGATGAGTCGAGGACTCGGATTGAGATGATAGATCTATGTATACTGAAAGTGTTTTCTAAAACCACTGATATGTTGTTTTTACTGTGATTATGAGACGCTATGCACCCGGCAGGGACGGTGGTTAATTCCGCCTGTAGAGGTAGCGGCGGCGGTGTAAGGACGGTGGTTAATCCCGCTTGCGCTTAGATGTGAGGACGGAGGCAAGAGATCCCGCTCGCATCCCTTCGGATCTATAGGGCGTGCAGGCCCCGGTACCTGGACAGTGATCCGAGCCCTATATCTCGGGGGTTCCCATATGAGAAAATCCGAAGGGCGACGTCTTCATGGAGATGTGTCGGGTTGGCAGTTGAACCAACAATGTGATATCACAGCCAGTAGGGCAGACATTCATCATATGCATTTTCTATCTGTTTGTATGCTGTGTTTACTTGTAATGGCTTGCCTAATTGAATAACATGCCTATCTGCTTCTTGAACTACTTGTTGTATATGAATATTATCTGTGTTTTACTTGTTTGTTTTAATTGTGATTGTCTGGTGCTGAGGAGGTTAAGTAGGCGGTGGCGATGGGATCGCACGGAGGTTAGGTTGGCGAGGGTTGTGGGATACAGCGGTGTAACTAGTTTAGTTAGAATTCCCCTAAGTTTAGATAACTCGGTTTACGGTTTAAGTTTTTTATTTATTTATTGATGTTAAGCTTGAATATCCGCATGTGATGTGAAGTTCTAGGATTGCCTTCGGCGTCCCGGAGCCTTACATCTTACATCATTGGGAACTGTTACCATACTGAGAACCTTCGATTCTCATTTCATACTTTGTTGTTGTTTTTCAGATGCAGGTCGTAATCTACTTCGGTGAGATTGCAGATATGGTGACAGAGCGGAGTATGGTTCCTCCTATTGGTTTATTTACGTTTTTCTTTATTATAGTTGCTCTCACATCTTTGTATATTTATCTTTATGGCCTTAGAGGCTTATTTTGAGAGAATAGTTGTATAAGCTGTTTCTAACTCCAAACTCTGTATGTCTGTATATATACTAGTCGGCTTAAACTCCGCAAGTCGCGACTAGTCCTCTATGATTATTATACCATTATATCTATATATATTCCATTCTTTTGCATCTATATATTGTATCTTATGAGTTAGCTTCGTGTGAACGTTTCGCGCTTTTGTAATTCTGTCTTTGAGCTATATTCTTCATCAGACTTCTAGATTATATTATTTCCCTCTACATATATATAAACATGTATAAGCCTTAGAACTGTCGTAACCTCTGATTAACCTTTGCTTTACGGCTAGAGGTAAGGCTTAGGGTAATTGGGGTGTTACACTATTGGCTTGAAAATATTCCACCAATGTGAACTAATGCTTAATCTTTAGTCTTGCCACCAAGTTTCGAAAAGTAGAATTGGGTACCATTGTTAGTGATGATCGAAAATGGCACCCCAAATATTGTCAGAATATTCTTATAGATAAAGTTCCAACTTCTTTGAGTTGTGATAGATGCCAAAGGTTCTACTTTAATCTACTTGGTAAAGTAGTCGACCCCTACTATGAGGTATTTTACCTACCCGGGTGCTTGAGAAAACGGTCCGAGTATATATCTAATTCCCACTTTACAAAGGGCCATACTGATGTGAAACTAATGTGTTTCTATGGAGGTGCTACGTGAAAATTGGCATGTAGCTAGCAAGGCAGACACTTTTTCACAAAGTCAGTCGCATATTTCTATAAAGTCAGCCAATAAAAGCCAGCTCGTAGAACTTTCTTTGCCAATGATCTTTCCCCAAGATGGTTTCCACAAATACCAATACAAATTTCATCTAAGACTTCTTTTATTTTCGAGGTCGGGACACATTTCAACAAAAGTATAGATCCCTCTTCTGTAGAGGATATTATAGACTAGTGTGTAGTTTTGAGCTTCTCTTATTAATCTTCTTGCTTCTTTTTCGCCTTGAGGAAGAATGTCAAATATGAGGTATTCTATGATGGCAGTAATCCAACCCAAATTCATGTTAGAGACTGTCAGTGTGTTCGACTTGTCGATTTCTTTTGTTACTCATGGTGATTGTAGCGTTTCTTGGATCATGCTTCTATTATTGTTCCTAGGCTTTGTACTTGCTAGTTTGGAGAGGGAATCACCTCAACCATTCAATTCCTAAGTTTTATTCCTTACCTCAGCCTCTTTGAATTTAGCCAATTAGGCTATCGTCTTCTCCATGTATTACTTCATGTTAGGATCTTTGGTCTAATATTAGCCATTCACTTGTGAAGTTATTATTTGGGAGTTGCTAAAGACTATTACTTTCAAAGCCCCTACCTCTTTAGCCATTTGTAAGACAGCAAGCACTATTCGCATTCAGCTTAGTTGTTAGAGACCGAAAAGTCAAACATGAGGGAGAGCTCCAACCGAGTTCCTTTTGTATTTTCAAGGATAACTCTTGCTCTATTGTCATCTTTTTTTGAAGAACCATCCACATACAAGTTCCAAGAAGTGGAGCTCCCTTGTTGTACTCCTGTGTATTGTGCTAGGAAGTCGACCACATATTGTGACTTAATGGTCGCCCGAGCTTCATATTTGAGGTCGAACTCGGACAACTCAATATCCAATTATAACATCCTCCTTGCAATATCTATTTTTTGTAAGATATGCTTCATGGGGTGATTTGTTTGGACTTTGATTGTGTGAGCATGGAAGTATGATCACAGTCTTCTGGAAGCCAAAAGGAGGGCGTAGGCAAATTTCTCAATCCTATGGTAGTTCAATTCAACCCCTTTGCAATGCTTTGCTTGTAAAGTAAACAAGACTCTGCCCCGCTTCATCTTCTCAGACAAGAGTGAAAGCTATGGCCATCTCAGCGACAACTAGATACAGCACAAGCTCTTTTCCAACCTCAGAACAGGTTAGAATGGGAGGTTGACTCAAAAATTTCTTAAACTCTTGAAACGCTTGTTCACATTCTTGAGTTCATTGAAAATTGTGCCTTTTTCTAAGGATTTCAAATAGTGATAGCAACTTCAAGGTTGAACTAGCCAATAATCTAGATAGAACAGTCAACCTACCATTCAGTTGTTGGACTTTTTTCAAGTAGGTCGGGTAGTGCGCGGAATTACACTTCGCACAACTGAACCATCAAGTACCCTGGGTCGTCTAAGTAATACCTGAGTGAGTCAGGGTTGATCCCACGAGGATTGTGATTTGAAGCAAGCTATGGTTATCCTGTAGATCTTAGTCAGGCGGATAGAAAAGTTGTTTGTTTGTTTAAAGCGCATAAAAGGAAAATAAAGAAAACGTTACTCAATTGATGGTGAAAGCAATGATAGGAAGATGGTTAAAGCTTGGAGATGCTTTGTTCTTCTGGATCAGTCCGATCTTACTGTCTACTCTAACTGTGAATGATTTCTTCTATGTTAGGCTGTATGTGATCAACACCTTTCTTGAGAGGTCACCGATTCTCCTCCAGTGTTGAACCCCAGGGTTAGTGCGAATCCAGTCTGATTGAGGGTGAAGCTCTTGCAGTTCATTTTTCTTGATGATCCTACTCAAAATGCCACAGAAAATGTCGAATCTTCCGGATCAGAGAATGATGCGCCTTTGGTTCTGGCCTCTACCACAAAGACTCTAATCTCCCCATACCTCGGCTGAACTTGTGTCTCGAGAAGTCCCCAACGAAGTCGTAAATTAGTCGTCTAAGAGATGTATAATCTAGCTAGTGATTCATCATTGTCCTATGAAAGACTCACTCTGAACCCATGTAGAATGAGATAACCTTGTGCCGGTTCAACGCATTCATATTGATGAAGAATGAAGATACATCTTAGAATAGAGAATCAAACACGAATTGAGATAGAACAATAATACTTTATTAATCCATGAAACTCAGCAAAGCTCCTCCCCTCAACCTAGGAGGTTTAGAAACTCATACTGATAGAAAATACAATGATAGAATTTGAAATATCCTAGGTCTCATGTGTTGTTTGAAAAGTGTAAAAGTTCTCAAATAAATACTGGACTTATGACTAAGGATTACATAAGAAGGGTAAAATAGTCTTTTAGTGCCAAAATAAACTTTCAGGACCCACTTGGTGAGTGTTTGGGCATAGCTTAGTTGAGATCCACGTACTAGGAGGCTCCTTGGGCATTGAACGCCTGCTTAGGGGTCCTTTGTGGGCATTGGACGCTGGCCACTGCTCTCTGGGCGTTGGGCGCCAGAATGGGGCAGGAGCCTGGCGTTGAACGCCAGTTTTGGGCCTTCAATTTTGAAGCAAAGTATGGACTATTATACATTTCAGAAAATCTCTGAATGTTAGCTTTCCATAGCTATTGAGAACGCTCCATTTGGACTTCTGTAACTCCAGAAAATCTCTTTTGAATGCAAGGAGGTTAGATCCTAACAACATCTACAGTACTTTCTCTGTCTCTGAATTAGACTTTTGCTCCAGCTCCTCAATTTCAGCCAGAAAATACCTGAAATTGCATAAAAACACAAACTCAAAGTAGAATCTAAAAATTTGAATTTTGCACTGAAACCTATGAAAACTTAATAAAACTTAAACAAACATACTAAAAACTATATGAAAATGATGCCAAAAAGTGTATAAAATATCCGCTCATCATCGGGTTCCTCATCTCTAAGACTACTTTTTATTTGTTCGGGTTAGCTTCAATGCCTTTCTAAGTAAGCATGAATCCAAGAAAATTTCCTGTTTTTACTGCAAAGGCACATTGAGTGGGATTTAGCTCATCACATGTTGTCTAATGGTGTTGAATACCTCGAATATGTCGGCTAGCAAGCTGGTCTTACTTTGAGTTTTTACCAGCATGTCATCCACATTGACCTTCATCAATTTTTCAAGTGGGAAGAAAATACTTTGTTTATCAGCCACTGGTATGTTCTCCCTCCCCCCAATTTTTCAACCCGAAGGGCATGACTATATAACAATAATTGGCCCTAGAAGTGATGAAGGATGTCTTTTCTTGATCAGACTTATACATCGAGATTTGATTATATCCCGAGTAAGTATCCATGAGGGAGAAGAACTTGTATCCTGAAGTTGAATCTACCAAAGCTTCAATATTCGGTAGAGGATAAGGATCTTTATGGCATGCCTTGTTAAGATCAATATACTCTACATACATCTTCCATTTTCCATTTTACTTTTTTACTAGAACGACATTTGCTAGCCATAAGGAGTATTTTACTTCCCTTATAAATCCAGCTTCTAAGAGTGCTTGTACTTGCTTTTCCACGACTTGTGCTCTCTCAGGACTGAGCTTTCATCGTCATTGTTGAACAGGTCAAGATCTAGGATAAATGGCTAGCTTGCGACACATGAGATAAGGGTGTATGCTAATCATGTCTGAAACTTTCCATGTAAAGAGATCAGCATTCTCTTTCAACAAGCCAATGAGGTCTTCTTTTAACTTTTGATCCTGATTGGCCCATATTGGTCGTCTTTTGGGACTTCATCACCTATATGGACTTCTTCCATTCTTTCTTCAGGTTGGAGCCTCATGTCCTCTCGAATTCGAACCCCTCCGAGCTCTATTGAATTGACCTCCTTAATCTTTGTACAACCTCGTAAGTTTAAGTTTTCATTATAACATCTTCTAGACAACTTATGATCTCCTTTTATAGTATATATTCCTTATCAAGTGGAGAATTTCATACAAAAATAATGAGTTGACACCGCTATT
Organism: Arachis hypogaea; assembly: GCF_003086295.3. Classification (NCBI taxonomy): domain Eukaryota; kingdom Viridiplantae; phylum Streptophyta; class Magnoliopsida; order Fabales; family Fabaceae; genus Arachis; species Arachis hypogaea. The sequence continues at coordinate 120,196,803 of NC_092048.1, forward strand.
GCAAGTCGGTTAAGGGTTATCTGACCTATCAAGGTATTGTAGGTTGATGCTATGTCTACCACAATGTAGTCGACTTACAGTTCGTACTTTTAACCCCTTACCAAAAGTTGTGTATAGAGTAATATACCATAGTGGTCGGATGGAGGAATCTCCCAACCCAAAAAAAAAGTGTCTAGATATGCCTTCAACTCCATTTTTTCTAAGCCGAGCTTATCAAAGGCTGGCTTAAACAAAATGTTAGCCGAATTTTTCTGATCTACCAATGTCGTGTGAAAATTAGCATTTGCTACTATCATTGTTATCACTATCAAATTATCATGATCAAGGATTACACCTTTGACATCTTCTTTTGTAAAGGTTATTGTGGACAAATTAGAAGCTTCTTTATTTTTTCCAACTTGGTAGCCCCCTTTCAAGTGTCTCTTGCGAGAGAGCTTAGTTATTCCTCCTATCACGAATCCACCAACAATTATATGGATGTGCCTCTCGGGTGTTCTTGGTGGTCGTTCACATTTTTCTCTATCTTCCTCATCTCTTTTTCTTTTGTTGGTTTCATCTGACCTCCCAGTAAGGTACATGTCCAATCACTTTTTTTTTTTTTTGCTAATTTTTCTATTACATTTTTCAAGTTGTAGCAATCATTAGTAGAATAACCATAAATTTTGTAATACTCACTGTATTCTGACCAATTTTCTTTTTTCTTGCTTTGAATCGGTCTTGGAGGTGGCATCATTTCAGTGTGGCATATTTCTCTGTAAACATCGACTAAAGAGACTCGTAATAGGGTATACGAGTGATACCTTTGAGGTCTTTCGAAACTACCATCTTCTTTCTGCATTGCTATGGGCATCCTTAGTTAGCTAGTCTCCTTCATGTTGATATACTTCTCAGCTCATTCCTGAACCTCATATAAGAAATTCGGGTGTCTTTTTAATATAGACTGTAAGAAGGGTCCCTCTCTAAGCCATTAACAAGTCCCATGATAGTTGCTTCAGTAGGCAAATTTTGAATTTTCAAACATGCTTTGTTGAACATTTCCATGTAAACCTGAGGGATTATCTGCCCTCTTGCTTGACACCCAAGAGACTCGGTGCATGCTTAGCTTTATTTTTTTGAATGAAAAATCGGGTAAGAAAGATTTTTTCCAAGTCATCAAAACAAATGATCGACTTGGGTGGAAGACTGTAAAACCACTTTATGGTCGCCTTAGTTAACGTAGTTGGAATGCCTTGCAACTCATTGTGTCATATGCATCTGCCAGGTATATACAACTTTTAAAATTGCTCAGATGATTTCGAGGGTCTGTAGTTCCATCATAAAGATCCATATTTGGGTTTCGAAACTCTGGCCCACATGATTTCTTCTGAGAAAGGATCGTCATTCCCTGAAGGAGTAGTATCTCGTTCAGTGCGAAATTTTCTGCTCTTGAACTCGGACTCCAACCTTTCTAATTTTTCTTCGAGTTCCCTTCATCTTCATATTTCTCTCCGTAGGGACCGTTCAAACTCATGCTGTCACTCTAACTGGATCTCGGGCTATTCTAACCAACATTGATATTCGTGAACCAGTCCCATGATTTCTATAGCCTCTCTGTTTCCTGATCCTTCAAGTATGTGAACTTGAGAGCCCAACCTTAGTCCTCCTAAGTCGCTTCTTCCTCCATCGTTAGCCGGACCTTTACCCCTTTCTGAATGTTGGGGTATATAGAGAGCTCAATCGTTGTTTAAGCATTCCCCATTATGGGATTCTGAATCAGAGGTTGTTCATCCATCTTCCAGTTGTTCTTCCGCCATGGTTTCGTGTTGACTTCTAGGTCCTCGACAACGACGCCAGTGTTCCTAGGATTACTTGAAACTAATGTAAGTGTTGGGTGAATGTAAGGTCCAAACTTCTTCTGGTGAAGGTCCCAACATCTTTCTCAACGAGGCAAAGTCGTCCGAGGTCTTTGATGGTGAATGGGGGATAGTACCTATAAGGTTCTCTGATACTTAAGTTAACAAAGGGTTTTAGACAGATTTTTTATGAATTAGGGTTGAGAAATACCTATGTATGATGGGGTATTTATAAAGTAAGAGTGATAATCTTGCTATCATTCTATAACTTATCCACCTATAATAATGGATGGTTACTTCTCTTTTGTTTAAAGGTTGTTGAGATCCCATATTTAAAATAGTGGGCGCATTTATCGGGATGCTCATTACAGTTAAGATTCTATATGTAAGTGGGGCCTATCAAGTCAGGTAAGTTGGCTTAATAGATCTAAACTCTTGAATTTTATAAGTTGAGTCTTATTCATTTTAGCCTGGCTTTAATATTAGGATAGTTAGTACTTAGTAAGGCCTTCATGGTAGATTGAGGGTTTTAGAATATATTTGATTTGCATTTTTTTTAATATTTTCTATTTTAAAAAAAAAACAAAATAATTAAAACGATAAAATTTTATTTTTTATTTTTACTTCATTTTTTATAAAATTTTAAAAATAAAAAATACTGAAAAAGAAAAATAAAAAATAAAAATGTAAACCAAATATAGTTTCCAAACATTTGTGTATTACACATGCAAGCTCCATAATTTTCTTCTCTTTCTTTTCTCATTACATGGATTACTGCCAATGGGCACGTGAAAAGAGGAAAAGAGGAGAGGGGGGGGGGGGGGGGGGGGGGAAGAAAAAGAAAAAAGAGTAAAAGAAGAAGAAAGATTCCATTATGTTTTCGTTGAAAATTAGTAAAAGTAGCTGTCCCACATGATTTGGAAGAAAGCTATTAGAGATTCTTAAGTGACATCCCACAGAATGATGAATGCTATGACTAAGAGCAAAAAGAAGAAAACGACTTTAACTAAACATCTATCCTTCCGACACTCATCCCGTCTTCACCGTTATCCATGGAGGATCGGATCAGATAATATCAGAGAAAAATCTCATTTCATAATTTCAATTATGCTATTCTTACCATACGTAGTAGTAGAATAATATAATGAACTGATATTAAATGTTCATATAATAATATTTAATTCCAAAATATTATGAACCCTCTTCTTTTTCTTTTTATAAAAGTAAAGGAACCCACTTTAATATGTACACAAGTTATCAGAACTTAGAATAATAAAAAATACTATTGAAACGATTGAGATTTGAGGCAGCAACTATAACGTCCGCAAAGCATACACCTAAGTATCTTCTGTTCTTTGGATGGGCCATTTTAAAAAAACTTCTTTTAAAATATGAGTCTACTAATATAATAGTAAATATGCAAGAATTGGTCAGAAGGCACCAAATTATGCTTGTGTCAATTTTTATATATATATTCTTTTTTTTTTTCTGTCAACAAATAAAATACTAAAGGTGACCATCAATATCTTGATTGGCTCCATTGCTTACTAATCCAAAAGCATCTCTAAAATTGAGTGTTTTTCTCATGGTTCTCCTTCCTATCCCTCCATTCCCCTTTCTCATCATCGCAGCAAATTCCCCATAATCTATTTGTCCATCCTGCATCCACCACGAAACCAAACAACAAGTTGGTATGACAAATACTAGTATGTTCTTGCCAAATCTTTGTTCATAATAATTAAAAACATATTTAAAATTATAAATAGATGTAAATATTCTTGGAGCATGCACTATACATGATGATGAAGCTAGCATAACAAAATAGGAGACATTGTAAGAAAGAAAACAACACTTACATTGTCTTGATCTATTTCTTTGATCATGTCATCAATATGTATGTCATCTAAACCGAAGTCCTTACAAGCTTGTTGAATCTCATCAATGGTTATGTAGCCACTACCATCTTTGTCAAAATACGAGAACGCTGACAAAAGGTTTTCCTCTCTCTCCAGCTTATTTAAATGAACAGTTGCAGCAATGAATTCGCCATAATCAATTGTCCCACTTTTATCAATATCCGCCTGTCACAGTCAAAATAATAAGATATTCTATGCGCAAATTCAAAATTTGACGAAGAAAGATCATATCATCAAAATGGAGTAAACTACAAATTAATCCAAAGATAAAAGTATACAAAATAAATATTTTAGCTTACTGCATCCATCAGATCCTTGATTTCAGACTCCATAAGTTCGGATCCTACTCGCTTTAAGCCGTCCTTTAACTCATCAAATGTTATGGTTCCACTGCTGTCTGTGTCAATCATCTTGAATAACTCTTTAAGGCCGCCGATTTCTTCCTCAGAAAGCCGCTCGGCAATAACCTAGGAAAGACCAAGCAAAGCTGTTAAACTGTTTGGTATTGGGATTAGATAAGCAGAAATGACTTTAACTTCCCAGCCATGATCCCATGACTCATGTTAGCTTCCCAACTTTTTTATTCAATTACTTAGCAACAACCAAAATTTGCATGAAAAGAATAAGTTCAAGTTCCTGCAGAATTGGACCAGAGCAAGCCCTGTCTTCCAATTTTTGGACTCGTGAATAAAAAGTAATGTAAAAAATTATATGAAATCGGGTTGTCCCATAGTCCACATCCAATACTCATACCAGACAGAATTCACAAGTGAGAACCAAAATTAAGAAATGAAAATCCAAAAGGGCATGTATTACAGGCTTATAAAAAATTCAGTAAACAATATCTAGACTCTTTGAAGGCTTTGAACTTTGAAGTGAAGAACAGCTTCTCTATCTATGAAATGGATCTAATTGATGAAAGCTGTCAAGAAAATCATTAGGATAAAATACGATTTTTCCAGTCCAAACATGTTGAATTTTCAATTTCCAATGCATCTAATCCTTGTATTAGGAAATATCTTTAAAAAACTTAATGCTGCAGCCAACTTATGTATCATTTGAAAAATAAGTATCACATTCCTTGAACTTAAAGAGTAGGTAAGGCCGTAAGGGATAGCTGTCTTTACAGAAATTTAATCCCTGATGGGGGGGCATCTTCCTTTCCAGCAGGCACAAAATGCCCATATACCAATCTAAGAAACCCCCTCCTACAGCCATGTGAGACATTCATGTATAATGCTCAAAATAAGAATAGCAAGATTCTCTGGCATCTTGCTTAGGAATCGAGAAACTTTTTTATGGGTCTTTTTCAAAAGAATTCATTTAATATGACAGTAACAGCCTTTCAGAGGACCTGAAATACCACTTTGAAATCTTCTTAGCCCAGTATCAAATTTTTTTCCTTAAAAAAACACCCTTTTTTTTGTTATATTAGAAAAGCAGATGACTGGGGTATCCGTAGTGATTATTAGAACAAAGAACTCATCTAGACTTAGGAAAAGGTACACAGAAGCCTTACACGCAAAGCCATCTTTTTCAGCTTATTCATTGCAGAGAATTGCTTCAGTCTAGACAAAACTGCAGAGTCAAGAGGTTTATCTGGTGCAATGTTGTCATCAACAATCCATGGGTGGCCTGAAACAAAGAAGAATGGTAGTTTCACAGTCTTGTAATATGTATAAATCTTAACAGCTGTTAACCTATTTGAAATACTAGTGCTGCAAAACTCAGCATGCTATGAAAATGGTTCACCATAAAATTTACTAGACTTACGAAGTACTTCATGTGCTGTGAGCCTGGTTTTTGGATTTTGATCAAGCATTTTCCGAATTAGATCCTTGGCGCTGTCCGAAATGCTAGGCCAGGGTTCAGACTGAAAATCAATTCTTCCTAGTAAAATCTGTCGGAAGATCCCAGGTTCAGTTTCTGAAGGTGAAATTTTCAGAACAATATTAGCAATGATAAAAGGAGAAACAATGAAAAAAAAAGCTGAATCCTGATGCTCCCAAATTGATATGCATATACCTACCAGCCCAAAATGGTGGCACCCCACTTAATAAGATGTACAAAATAACCCCTGCACTCCACACATCTGATTCTGGTCCATAATGCTTGCGCAAGACCTCTGGTGCAACATAGTATGGGCTCCCAACAACATCACAAAACGATTCACCTGAAAACTTATATCACTTCATCAGGCATGAGAGGTAGAAAATATTCAAATCATAGCAATAAGACAAGATTGCATATCTATGATTTGTTAAACAAGTAACCCAAACTTGCATCAGATAGAAAGCCAAAAGATTTGATGTCTGTAGACACCAAATTCATTGGACAGAGCAACTACAGCCAAGAACATAACCAGATTCACCCGAATTCAACAAAGGTAAAAGCAATGAATCCAATTGAGAACACAGAAATAATTACTACCCAAACGGAAAAGACAAAATCTTTAGAAAAGATGAGACAACCCACCAGGCTTATAGAAGACAGACAATCCAAAATCTGTGGCTTTGAGCTTAGCATCTTCGTCAACGCTATCGAACAAGAAATTCTCAGGCTTGAGGTCCCTATGCATGACCCCAAGAGAGTGGCAAGATTCAACAACCTCAACAATGGTCTTGATAAGCTTTGCTGCTTGTCTCTCACTGTAGTGACCCTTGTGAACGATCCTATCGAAGAGCTCGCCGCCTTCACAGAGCTCCATAACGAGATGAACGGCAAGGCTGTCCTCGAATGTGCCATGGATTCGAACCACGTTGGGGTGTTCTGAAAGATGGTGCATTATCTGAATCTCTCTCCAAACGTCGTCGTAGTCTTCTTTGCAGAAGAGCTTGCGCTTTGGGATGGACTTGCAGGCGAAGATGCGACCCGTGGACTTTTCGGTACAGTGGAAGGTTGTTCCGAATTGACCTTGACCCAGTTTTCTTCCAAGCGAGTACAGTTCCGTCAGCCTCGGGGTTCGGTGTGGGAGAACCCACGCTGGCTTCAACGGTGCCGCTGTGCTTCCCGCTTTCGACATTGCCTGATCTGGAAAGCGATGGACTTTAATCGATTCTGTGTGTGAGATAGTTTTAGTTTCCGTACTGTTATTATTACTGTGCAGTGTTTATCTATTTTGACTCAGACTAAGATGAAGAAGAAGAAGAAGTAGTGAAGAAATGGGTGAGCGGTGAGCATGTTTATTGTGTTTTCATGTTGCTGAATTCTTTGTTTTCTCTCTCTTGCGCTTGCGCAGACACCATGTTTTTTTCCCTTTTTGGCGCATTCTTCCTTTCTCTCTCTACTATTATATAATTTTTTTTTTTATAAAATAAGAAAAAGTTATGAATGCCATAGGTAAATACTTTTTTTAATAAATTATTAATGCACTGAAATCAAATGTTAACATTAAGATTATATTTCTAATTAATCTCATGAATTTCCATTGTATTGGCTAGTACTATTTGCTAATAAAATAGAGCACAAGTTTTAATAAATTAAACAATGTTAGTAGCGTATTTCAATTGTTTAGTTAATTTAGATGGAATTTAATTTTGAACTCACTATATGCTATAAAATATTTAACATGAATAAAATCTGAGCTTTAAGATTTTTAATTGCTGTTCATTGAATTGGTCAAATACAAGTTGTGGACTTGTGGAATTTCCTCAAATGAAATTATACCCTGCTTCTCTGGTCTACCACTTGTGTTTCGTGTCTATTTCTATGGGCTCAAATTTGAAAGTTTGGTGTGGACAAATAAATTATTGATGATGTGTTTCGGATAAACCTCTCTCCATCTCTTCGTCCACTTGAAAGTTGAAACCTTCAAAAAAACTAAATAAAAAAGTAAAAACTTATAAAAATACTTTATACACTTATAGGCTGATTTTTTTGGATATGGAAACTGTAATTGTGTTGTGCGTGGTTATGGTATACAAAGGTGTTAGACTAATTTGTGGGACAGTTTTTGTCAGATTTGGTTTTAAGAAATCGGACCATCCGATTTTAGTGTTGTTAAATTTTTTTTAAGCAATCGGAGGGTCCGTTTTGTATGGAAGGAGTACATGAAGTTCACATCAAGGTTATCGGACCCTGGGAGTTGTGAATGAATAAAATTTTAATAATTACCGTAAATGAAATCGGAGAGTACGTTTTGATTATTATATGTTTTTTTGAATAAGGTAAACAACTCGTTGGGTCCGAGTTGTACTCCTACCCCTCGCACAGTCCGATTTCTATGTGCTTGACACCATATACCGATAAAGTTCTCCTTCTCTCCATAACGTGGTCCAACACTTACTCACTCTCCATAACAAAATTAATTTGCGACACTTATACAAGTTTATATATAAGTCACCAAAAAAAAAATACAAGTTTATATATGGTAATACCTTGAATTTCCATTTAACTTTTAAACAAATTCTAATATTAAAATTTTAAATCAATTTTATCAAAATTATATTAAATCAAATAATTTTAGGATTTAAATTTTACTTTGATTTTATATTTTACATATTTAATTTATTATTTTAATTTTATGTAAAATTTCAATTTTTCCTATCTTGCTATATATCTCTCTACCTTCCGTAAATCCGTAACATTACCATAGCAATGTCATCTTGCCTAGTCTTGGAGTCATTCACTCATTCGACTTATTATGAGAAATGTCGTTATATAGACCCATTCTTTTTTAATTTAATCTTATAAATAATTATTTTAATTAAATTGTATACGAAGGATGAATCATGCGATGGAATTGGCCACATATCCTGTTGAATGAATACAAAAGCCTGAGTCAGATAATGTCTTTTGATTTTATTTGTTTATTTGTTGATTCCTTTTGTTAGACTTGTATTTTGAATTGTAGTGGGTTTCTCATAGAGACGATAATTAGTTAATAGTGGAACAGTTAATATTTTGTATTGATAGTTGAAGATGGTGAAATAATTTGATAGATTTGATTAAATTATTAATTTTTAACTATTAATTTCATTAACTGTATCTGTATTTCTATCTTAGTTAAATACTGCACTGTTTAGTGATTTGCGGGCTTGGTCACGTGCTATTCAGTACTATACCATAATCGCTATGCAATTTAGCAATTATGTTCAAAGAAAGTGACCAAACAAAACAAAATACTATGATTTCTTTTTGTTCTTTTATTTTTCTCCCCACCACTTGCATGAACAAAGATAAAGAATTGACCGTACGTATGACCAATAACAAAACGGTTTTCCAGTTAAAATATGGGCTAATTTTTTTGGATATTACAATCGAAGGAATGTAATACATTAATATTATACTAATTTAGTGTAATGCATTAATATGGAATTTTTAATGTCATAAAAAATCGTGACTTACCATTTTAGAAAAAGACAAAAAAATTGTGAAAATGAGATTAACGATTTTAAGTAAGACAATTTTTTTTTTAGAATTTCTACAACCATAAAATTGTTACTCTCATTTTCTAAGTTGATTATAGTCATTGATTGTTGATCCAAAGCTTTCTAATTATTGTTCCTCTTCACTCAAATCGTTGGTAACGATTTTAAACAAATCGACACTAATGATTTCTTTAAAACCAATTATGAGTCCCATAGTTAGGTATTACACACCCAAAACTTCATTTATATGTATTACACAACTGTAATTAACATATAAAAAATAATTAGTTTAAAATATGCATAATGGGAATTTTTTGCATAATCCCTCATGGAAAACTAATAAAATAAAAGAAATTTCAAGCACGTGAGTACACCTTTCTGCCATGGTATTAGTAGCAGGAATCGATAATTGAAGAACATGATTTATTGGAACCGATGAAGGTGACACAGTTAGTATTTAGGAATGAGTGAATGAATGATCCCTTCGTAAGAAATGAGATTTGTTAATAAGATATTTTTGAGAAAGTAAAGACTGATCGTTATGATTCAATTTAAAAAAAAAAATTGTAAAATTGAATATTACAAAGTATTTATTTAATAACATTTACTATCTTCAAATTCACTAAATCAATCAAAATAAATTTGTGTATAAATATATATTGATTAATTTATTTTTAATATGTATTTAATATTTTAATATATATTTTATACAAATAATTAATTTAATAATTAATTTTTTATATTTGTTTATATATATTATATAATATTAGTTTTGCATGAATATTTAATTTTTTTTAAAGTAAATTCTCTCATTTTTTTAATTATTTAATAAAGTATGATTTTTTATCTTATATATCTTAAATAATGAGTTGTTATAAAAGTGAATTGATTATTTGATCAACGCAAGTTAGTTGCATTAATATTTACCAACAAAAATCATTTTTATTAGTATACGCGTGTTTCACTAACACAAACATATCATTTTTTTTTTGTGTTCCTTCTTTTTTGTCGCATTCTTCCTTTTCTTTTTCGCATTCCTCTTTTTTCGTTGCATTTCTTCTTCTTTTTCGCGTGTTTACTCTCCATCGTCGTTCTTTTATTGCTGCTATTGTTGCTGCAATTTTTCGTTTCCTCTTTTTTTTCCCTTCTAATTTTGCATTATTGATTTTTCTTCTTTTTTTTTTTTAACTTTATTCTTCTTAAAAGAGTAAAACAAGAAGAATTATGAGGAAATGAAATAAGAAGAAGAATATGAAAAAGAAGAAGCAACCGAAGAGGAAGAAGAGAAAGAGAAAGAATTTTGAATTATACAGAATTTATTAGAATAAAAATACATCGAAATTTCTTAACGATAACACATAAATTTCTTAGTTTTTACATAGAAATTTTGCTACAAAAGCATAAAAATGTCTTCTTTAATGTTGCATTTTTTCTTCTTCTTTTATTCCTGATATCTTTCTTTCTTTTAGTTGAATCAATGTAGGTCCATCCTCTTTTTAATAATTTTGTAGCATTATGTATTTTTTTCTTCTTTATTTGATTTTTTTTGTTTTTATTCTTGTTAAGAAAGTAAAACAAGAAGCTTGAGAAGGTAAAACAAGAAGAAAAAGATGAATAAGAAAAAAAAGAAGATTATGATGATGAAAAAGAAGAAGAAGCAACACAAGATGAGGAGGAGGAAGAGGAAGAGGAAGAGAAAGAGTTTTGAATTATGCAAAACCTATCAAAATAAAAATACACCGAAATTTCTTAATAGAACATATAAATTTCTTAATTTTTATACCAAAATTTTGCTACAAAAGTACAAAAATATATTTTCTAATGCTGTATTTTTTTCTTCTTTTTTTTCTTATATCTTTCTTTCTTTCTTTTAGTTGAATGAATATAGGTTCATCATTTTCTAGTAATTTTACAACATCATATATTTTTTTACTTTGTTTGATTTTTTATTTTTATTCTTGTTAAGAGAGTAAAACAAGAAAATTGATAACGTAAAACAAGAAAAAAAAGATATAACACCCTACCACACAAAATCTTATGCTTAAGTCATAAGACAGAGGTGGTAGGGTATTACGACCTCTAAAAGTATATATATATATATATATACACAAGGAGTCTTGAAGGATAAGTAAAACAAAATCGCAAAAATTAAAAGCGCAACGCTCAAGAATAAGGATTACTTGCATACGAAGAAAACTAAGGTTCATAATATATATATATAACGAGAATAGAGGGTCCAGAGTACAAAATAACAAGCTCCTAACTCAACCAGTGAAACTAAGGCTGGCCGGAAAATATATATATATATATATATATATATATATATATATATATATATATATATCAAACCCATAACCCGGAATATACATAAGACACTCTAGTTCTCCATACTCCTCTAAGAGGCACAAAATAAAACAAGTCATTAGGAGAGTTTTATACATATGGTCATATATAAACAGTACACAAAATAATGTCCCAAAATATTCACTTCGCTGCAAATTAAAGAACTCTAGACGCCTAGCGAGGTGCCTCTCGACCTGCATCTGAAAAACACAAATATCCGTATGGAATGAGAATCAGGGGTTCTCAGCATGGTAAAGGTGTCGCATACATAAGATATAAGGTCTTGGAAAAGCTAGAGGCAATCCTATAATGCCAACACTCAAATTATAAATCTTAAAGAACTAAAACAGAAACCATAAAATCAGGGTGGTTTTCTAAGGTTCTTAAACTTAACCAAATTCTAACTAAAACCTTCAACTATTTACCCTTCTTCCACTGTCCTCCAAAACACTAGTAGATCCACACAAACAAACAAATCAGACAAAGCAAACACAAGTAGAATACAGATACGGCAGGTAGCAAATATAGCAGATAAGCATAATAATCACATATGCAAGCCCAATTAATGCACAATCAAACAAAGCACACATATGCATATGATGTGTGTCTATCATATTGGCCGTGAACTCACGTGTCGGTTACTTTGCCAGAACCCGACACACCCGGTAGCTAAGCCGGATATCATCTCTCTGACATGCCTCCACACTCTTAAGATATAGTGCACGTCTCACTCTCGGGATATAGTGCCCGTCACATTTTCTGGGACAAAGTATTCCCACACTCTTGGGATATAGCGCTCGCCACGCTCTCGAGATATAGTGTCCGTCACTATCATGGGATATAGTGCCCGACACACTTCCCAGGGTAAGGTGCTCCTACACTCTTGGGATATAGCGCCCGCCACGCTCTCGGGATATAGTACCCGTCACACTCATGGGATATAGTGTCCGACACACCTTACAACAGAGAGAAACCCAACATACTCATCATCATCAACCATCCCAATTAGAGTTCAGTTATCATATTCATTCATAATCATTATGGCCAAATATTCATAAATTACATAACACTTTCACATTTCTCAACCATGATTCATCATATTTTCAAGATTTCTTCTCTTCCAAGCTACCATCCCTTTCAAATTTCACCTCATCACTAAGCATACAACTAAGGTTTAGAGGCTAAAAGAGTAAAAATAGAGGTCTAGAGGTTTAAAATTACATTTTAAAATACAAAACTCACTTTGCTGATTTCAGGGGCACCCGTATGCGTGCGCCACGCGTACGAGTGGGCGTATTTTTCTTGCTCGTGTATGCATGCACCTTGCTTGTGTACACGAGATGCCCAACCCGAAAGGGTTGGTCGCGTCGCGTGTAGGTGGTCGCGTACGCAAGATATGCAGAGTGGCAAAAATGATGAATGCTGCAGAATTTCAGTTTTGTACTCTGAACTTCCGACGGCATAACTTTTTCGTTTTAAAATATTTTTTATTCTTCTTCGAATGGCGTAAACTTCACGGACCCAATTTTCATATGAAATAAGTTTGAAACAATTTGGGGGTCTAGAAGCCGAGTTATGGCTCACCGAAGTTCGACAAAAAATAAGTTTTTTCACAAAAGTTCTTAAACCTTTATTTTCACCAAAATCAAACTCAATACCAACACTCCACTCATACAAATAGCACCACAACATGCCATTTACAGCACCACAATCTCCACATCCTACCACAATCAACTATATCTCAATATTACACAATCTCATACATAATTTCTCAATTAACCAACAAGATCATCAATAATTCATCATATATATATATATATATATATATATATATATATATATATATATATATATTTCATCATAAACAATAATCACCAACAAATACTCAATCCATATCAACAATTAACATCAAAGGTACTAAGTATTTAACATACTCATCCATTCTCACCTATCCTATGGTCATCTAGCCTAAGTTTTCACAAGACATTATATATTAAATATGAGAAACCAAAACCATACCTTGGCCGATTTCTCCCCTAAGCCAAAAACACCTAAATTGACAAGGTCACAAGCCTCCAATACTGAAACCTCAGCACCCAAGGCTCAAACAAGTTTCCAATCTCTTCAAATGAGTTCTAATCTCACCTATACACTACCTAACATATATTATCACATTTAAATACCAAATATCAATACCCAACACATATACTCAAGGGATTTGCTAGGTTTTTGGGGGTTTCTTACCTTCACCGTGTCTCAAGCTAACAAAAACCTGCTAATTCATCAAGCTAATCGGATCCTATAACATCAAAATTCAAAGATCTCAATACCTCACAACATGTAGATTTTTGAAATTAGGGGAGGGGAAATTGGAAATGAAAATGTGGCTTCCTTACCTAATGGAGTACTGAGCTTTGTAGAGCTCGTCACTGCAGACGCGTGGCCTTAAACGGTGCGGCGATCGGAGATTGGAGTGAAAAAATATGTGAAATTAAATGTGAGGTTAGGTTTCGAAAACTCTCCCTTCTCCTTCCATGAGTGTGCAGCGTGAGTTTTGTCTCGAGGAAGAGGAAGAAGAGCTGAGCTCTTCCCATTAAATGAGAATGGGTTGGGCCTTGGGCCCAATACGGGCTCGATTTGCCCAGTCCGGCCCGTTTGGCCCAATCTTGGGATAAATTCTTAAAAATTAGTGTCAAAATTCTTATTTTAATTAACTCTATCTTATTAAACTATCAAATTCATATTTCTAATTTCTTTAAATAATAATTAATTTTATAGATTAATTATTTACTAATTTTGCGGGTTTTACAAAAGATGAATAAGAAAAAAAAAGGATAATGATGATGAAAAAGAAGAAGAAGCAGTAGAAGATGAGAGAGAGAAATAGGAAGAGTTTTGAATTATGCAGAACTTATCAGAATAAAAATACACCAAAATTTCTTAACAATAACACATAAATTTCTTAGTTTTTACACCGAAATTAAATCTAAAATACACCGAAATTAGGAACAAAAATAGATTTAACAAAAAAATTTCAAAAATTCTACATTTCATTCAAATTCAAATATTCAACCATGAACACCGATTTTACAAACAAAAACAAAATTATTCAACTATAGGAGCATCAAATACTAACAAACTACGTTAACGAGGTTCGAACCAAATCTCATCCACTTGATTCATTTTAAAATAATAATCAAATTTGCCCTGGTTCAACTCACAGTGTGAACTTGCATCATTTATTGTCTTTGAAAACGAAATATATCTGTTCAAATCTAATTTCAAAAAAATTGATCCAAATCTTCAAATCACATAAAAGAGCATTGATCTTAAAGGCAGAAGAGGAAGAGATTGCAGAAAATTCTGAGAAAATTCGAAAAAAATAAAATCCGCAGAAAAAGGCAGTTATATATATTTGCGCATTAAGTCAAAAGTTTGTTAAAGATAGTGGCGCGTGGAGGTGAATTAGGTTAAAGCTACTTAGTTGGAAATGGTTGGTTAAATTATTTAGGTGTAAAGATTAATTGTAATATTTAATTACGTATTATTATATTAGGTTAATCAAAAAATCAGAGTTCACATGATTATATATGATGTCCCACTATTGGATGGAACAACATAGGTACTATGAAAATCCTTTATTTTGTGGCTAGATTTGAAAGAAAGGGCCTATAGTGGGAGTGGTCTTGAAATGTTAGTCTATAATTAGCATTAGAAATGTTAGCAATACATGATGAATTTGGTGTTTTTGGAGGTCATTTCTATAAAGTTCTTTCTAACATGGCAATTAAGCATGGCATGACTGGATTGCAATATGGATCGCAACAATTATGCTTGCTATAGGAACCTGACTTTAGCGCTTGAAAAGATTTTTAGCTGTTTAAGTCTCGGTGAGTTCTTCTTTACAAACTACCACTACTTTTCTTATAGTTATCATTACAGAATTAAAATAACACATATTTTGGTAAAACATAGCTATGAAAATTATGTCAAAAAAGAATCCTTTATTCATATTTTACATTAGCATCATAATCTAAATTGTAATTTTTGTCTAAAACACAACTATCATAATATTTAATTCTTTATTTTGCTCCTTCTTTCTACTCAAATGTTAATAAAAACTCATTTTTTTAGCTACTGATTTTATATCTTGCTCTTTCTTTCTACTCAAATATTAATAAAAATTCATATTCTAAGTGACATAATAATCACTGATTTTATATCGTCTCTTTTTTTCTACTCAAATATTAATAAAAATTCATATTTCAAGTGACATAATTTCAGAACTTTTTTCCAACCATTTTGCAACCAAACTAAATCTTTTTTCATTCACTGCTAATATACTTCTTGTTCCTTATTGTTTGGTAGCTTTATCATTGTAAGGGCTGGATTTTTTTCTTATTCTTTTTCGACACAATTCTTTTAAATCATCTGAAAAAAAATATAATATACATATTAGATAATAGAATTATTTATATATAACATGCTATAAGTATTATGCATGAAAAAGAAATAAACATAAATTTAAAAGTATATTTTATTATGAAATTCAAAATACAAGTATCTAAGATAAAAAAAATATATAAATTAAAATATTATGCATTATCTAGATTTTTCAAATATTTTGTATAAATAAAGTTTAGTTTGAGATTTTACTGCTTATTTTAATCAAAGAAAATATAGTTGCATACTTGGCCATATCTACTTTGGTCTCTGTGATGTGGTTTGTTCCTATGCTATCAATAGATTTAAAAAGTCATTATGATTACTGGATTTAACATGAAAGAATATAAATTATATGAATTAAAAAAATTAAAAAATATATATCAACTAGAGTACTTACGTTGTTTCCCATTTGATCGCTTGTATGTTGACTTCATGCATGCAACTACAGAGGATTGAAAACTCAATTACTATTTATCAGGTTTTGGGTGAATGAAATGGTTGTTTTGATAATTCGTATAAATAGAATTACGGATTGTGTTGGTTTTTTTTTTGTAAAACTGTGCTAAGATCAAAACCACTCATTATAGTGGTTTCTATATCTGACAGTATTATGGTATCTATATATTATATTGTTTGAAAAGTGATTCATTTCATCGTCTTCATTTTTTTATGCCATTCAATGGGTGTAACTTTGTACAATAAAAAAACTAAACTTAATTGATGGTATCAGTTACCAGCAATTTTTTTTTGTTGATTCCAAGCATTTGTAACTGAATAGTACATATAATTTATAGTACTTGTGCAAAAACATGAACAATATACGACTCAAATAATACAATGACAAAATTCAATCCTCCAGTGGTTTAATATTTTTGGTATGATTCATAGTAAATTATAATTTTGATTCTTATAAACTTTAATTTTTTAATAAAACAACCTTTGGAAAAAAAGGGTATTTTAACTTTTTAAATGTAGTCTTAATTTGTCAGTGATGCATCAAATTAATTGAGATCTTTTTTATCTTCATAAAAAAATTACATTTGTTATTTTTTATTATTAATATATTGTATGTATTCTTATACAATAAAAAATATTATATATATCATTATAATTATCTGTAAAAAATAGTTTTTCATACTGGTAGTACAACAACAACAACAACAACATTACAATGAAAAATAATAATTATACTATTAAAATACTAGAAATATTAAAATATTATCGATATAGTATCTTTATGAGAAAGTAGAAAATTAGTTTTTTGATAAAGTATTTTAAATTCAATTTCAAATAATATAATATACTATCATATAATCTAAAAATAAAATATATCCAATTTAATATAGGTAATATGTGACATTGTTATTATTATGATATTTATTATTATTATTTGCACGATTTTGAAAGATATAAAGAAAATAGTGATATCTATAATTAAATTCAATACAAGATAAAAAAAAGTGGAAAAATTTTTAGTTATTATTATTATTATTATTGGAAAAAAGATTTAAATCTTTTTTAGCTAATCATTAATTTCAGTCTGTTTCTTCGAATATTTAACGAATTTTAATATATACATTTCTGTATTTATTATTTAAAATAATAAATCCTATGATTTGTAGATGTTTTTTTTTTGCAGATTTTTGAGAAATAGTTGAAAAATTGAATTGCAGTTTGATAAAATAACCTTTAAAAAAAGAGACATTTTAACTTTTCAAATGTAATCTTAATAAAATGTAAAATTTTATTTGGTTAGTGAAAAATAATTCATATATTTAAAGCACTTTTTTATCCGTTATAATTATTAGAAAATCTATTAAAAATCAAATATAAAAAATTAATCCCTATATTAAATATTTTCTTAATTAAATAAAAATTAAAAAATCACTTTGTAAATAAAAAATAATTCATATATTTAATTTATTTTTTAGTTTGTTGATAAATTAGAAGATCTGTTAAAGAATAAATATAAAAAATTATTTCCTTAATCAAGTTTACATTTTTTTGTTATATTATAAAAATTATTCATTAGACACATATAAAAAAAATAATATCTAAATAATTTTTATATTTTACTAATTTATTTCCATCACCTCCCCTATATTTTTGTTCTTATCTTTTAAAAAATAATCAAAAGACAAATATAGAAAAACCAAAAGCCACGGATTTCCCACCCCTTCAAAAAAGAAAAAAGAAACAAAAGTGAATCTAGTGGCCTTTCTTCATATCTCTCTGACTTCTCACCTCATTCAACCAAGAAACCCTAAGACCCAACTTTTTCACAGTCAAACCGCATAACCTCCTACCATAAACGAAGCCATCGTCAACTACAGTGGATGCCAGCACCCGCAACTCGTCTGATAGTAACGTCCCGAGCAGCTTCTTCGCAGATAGCCTTTTTTCTTGGGTTGTTGACAGATTGAGACTACAAACTTCGTGCTGTTATCAACGGACTCGAGCACCCTCTAAATTGTCAAAAAATCGAACAAGAAGGTGAAGTTTTGCCCTGATCATTATACTCCCAACACACAATCTTTTATTCGCTGTTTCTTCTTTTGCATGTCTTTTCTCTGTTGGTAACTTTCCTTTCATTAATTTGATTAAGTGAAGTTTTGGGTTTTGAAAAGATTGAGTTCATAAGTTGATTTTTCAAGTCTGAATATGCAGAGTTCAAACAAGCTTTGTGACAAGTTGGAATGCTGTTTTTTGAAATAACTCATTTGTTGTTACTATTATTATCACATTTTTTGTTATAAAAAAGTTACATTAATAAAAAGTTACTGTTATTCCTTTCTTTCTGTATGTTTGCAGATAAACCAAAGAAGTTTTTTAAATACTGTTCTCCCACCATGAGTATTGTTGCATGTAGAAGTGATCACAAAAGGTAGACATTGTATTATTTGTGTCTTCTATTAATGATTTTTTGTTCTGTGTTGTAAACATACTTAATGGAGTCGATTTAGGCTTTTTTTTGGCACAAAACAACATTGGCCACTTGATAAAGAATCAAGAATTATATTCGGTGCATACAAAGGACGGGTACACATTCAAATTAATATATAATTTGTGCTTTTTTTTTTAGTAACCATATAAAAAATAGATAAATTACATGTAACTGAATTAATAAAATCTATCATAATAAATTAAATGTATGTGATAAGTGTTTTTTTTTTTGGATGATGTGTTAGTTTCAGATAGAATAATTGCTAGATATGGTGCTGAGTTGAAATATGAAATTGTCTTAATTGTTCTGTGTGACAATTGTATCAAGCTTAAAATAAAAATTCAAGAAAAAAATATGGATTATCTTCACATGAAGTAGAGAAGTTACTTACTTTTTATAACTTCAAAAGCATGGTGAGGATTTGTTTAATGTATGTCACAAGTGGAATATTTTTTATGGCTCATCTGGATAAGCGAAATAATCCAATCTATATGGATCTTTATGAATCTCACTATGTTAAAGATATTATTGGGATGTCTTTGTTAAAAGTTATCCATGATAAGTTAGGGTTAAACTACTTTGATGTATTGGATGATGTTGCTTCTGGTATAGAGGATAATGGGATGCATGAGAATATGAAAAAGTTAGAATTACAGTTTTCTTTTAATCATTGTTGATTTTGTATATGTTATACTTCAATTATTGTATTTATTAACATGTTTATTTTTAAATATGTCCATAATTCATTGTATAATACCATGTTGCTATTTGCTTCTTCGGTTGTCTGTTTTTTTCAATTATTTTTGAATTTTTTCTTTTTTTTATTAATTGCACTTGTAGTCCTGGTGTGCAAAGAATTGTCAAGAACAATTCAAAAGCAAGCACTGTCCAAAATAGATCAATGAAAAAAAAGAGAGGGTATGTTCATTTTTTTTCCGATTTAATATTATACTAGTGTTACATGAGTTCTTGATTTTGTCATTCTCTGTATAAACTAATTGGTAGTTAGGTTTGTTACCATCAAAATGTATTAGGTAGAAGAATTACTTTCTATTTCAGAATATTTTGTATAACATCATCTTACATCTTTGATTGTTATCATTTTTAATTTGATGACTTTTTTTATAAATTATCATTGAAACAAACAGATATGTTATTCTATATCATTGCAAGATATTAACTAATCATGATGTCAAGGCTGATCGAGTTGTAAGTTTGCATAATGATAGTTTCATATTTATTGGTTACTTTAATTTTTTTTGTGGAATTAATTTTTTTTACACAGTATATCCCGTATCAATTTGCTAAGTTACTGCTTGAGTCAGGAGGATCAGAAACTTGGAAGTCTGTTGTTGAGGAATCAAAGATTACTACAAGCTTTGAAATGAATGTTTTGAAGAGTAAAGGCAAAGAACGAGAATACAAAATTGGTCCTAAATGGAAAGATTTTGTAAAAATGCACAAACTTAAAACCAGAGATTCATGTGTGTTTGAGATGGTTTCGAAAGAGGATCAGCTGATTCGAGTTTCTGTAACTAGGAAGTAGTACATTAGCTGATTTGAAACTTTTTGATGTTATTTTTGGATATGTATTATATTTTGAAGCTTAGACTTTTCATGCTCTGAAATTTAAAATATGTGCAGTGGGTGAATTTGTTACTTATTCTATGTAATCTTTTGTTATGTGATGTGAATAGTTGCTCTAAACAAATGTGAAGTATTTGACTTTGTTTTTTTCTTCTCTTGTAATGACAATCAAATTATTAAGTTTTTTTTAAAAAAAAAAAACTATAATATTGAGATTAGGTATGATACTTTGTCCAAGATATTTTAGATATATTGAATAGTTTTATTTTTCAATATGTTCATAAAATTGTAATCCTGTGTAACCACACGGGTCCTCATGCTAGTTAACAATGGTATTCCTGTGGATTTATGTCTGATGTGGAAATTTTCCCTTTTTTTTGAGTTTTCTTTTTTCCCAAAAAAAGGAACTTCAAGGGTCACTCTGTTGCACTCATCTTCTTCCTTTTCTTCTCTTTCTTCATTTACGGTATCTCTTCCTTTCTTTCTCTCTCTTTGAAACCCCATTCATCTCCTCTCTTTTATTCTCTTTTTTCATTTATAGTATCCTTTCCTCTCTCTCTCTCTCTCTCTCTCTCTCTCTTTCTCTCTCTCTGAAACCCTAATTTGCTTCAGGAGTGAAATTGATTTATGTTCAATCTCATTCTGATTCTATTTCTTTTCTTCTATAGAATTTCAAATCATCTCCTGTAGTTGTGCGCCATCAAACCCCTCCAGAGATTATGATGAAAATCTGTGGAGTTGGAGAGAGGCGCCAGGGAGGGAGCAGGAGCGTGCTCAGCACTTGGGTGGGCAAGTTGGATCTATCGATTGTCGTTGATAGAGGCGCCGAGGAGGAACGATCGAACAGCATGATCAGATCCAGTGGCAGATTATTCAGGAGGGAGTTGGAGCATGCTCAGCATCTGGGTGGGTAAGATAGGAGGATCGATACCCAAGCCAAACGAAAAGGTTGGATCATGTGGTTTCTAATTGAACATTAGAACAAATTGAAGACATTTATTTTTTTTAGTTGAGTTGTGTTCCTGCATTTTTTCTCGAGTTTAATTCCAAATTTAAAGCTTTTGTATATTTTCTGAACAAGGTCATTTTTTATTTTTATCTGTTGACAGTGTTGTATTCATCCTTCTATTGTTGATCAAATAGTGAAAGTCGACTTATTGTTTGCCTTGATGAGGATGAATTCATTGATGTTGATTTAAAAGCAAGTGGCAAGCTACAACTGCTTAATTCGATGCTCATGGAGTTGAAGGCTAAAAACTTACGGGGTCTGATTCTTTTTTAAGATATGCATTTATGGTCTATCATCTCGTCACATCATCCACAGGTGTTTGTTAAGTATTTGTTGAACTTGAGTGCTAAATTCTAATAATCATAGAGCGAGATTGTCTCTCCAATTTGCATGTTTGTGTTAATTATTGGTGTTCTAATTTTGAATGAGATGCTTGCATGTGTAAATTTTAGGTTTAATCAATTTGTGAGGACCTTTAATCTGATAGAAATGGTATATAGAGTTACTAGCTTTACTTGATGCAGATTTCTAAACAGTTAGAGTATACCAATTTCATTTGTCAGACTAAACTCCACCATGTCTTCTCTTTCTAATTCTTCTAAAGTTGATCATTCTCAAGATTTAATTGTGTATAACTTTTGATGGGATGGGTGTTTATTGGCTTGAACTCTTCCTAATTTCTCGGCTAGCAATGATTATGAATTGATTTTGTATCAATTTCATCACAAATTGGAGAAATTGGAGAAAACTCCACACTAGCCATAAGCTCACGGGAGTACTATGGGTAATATGATGATATGATACCTATAGTATCATATCATATACCCATAGTATCCTCATGGAATTATAACCAGTGGAGAGTTTTCTCTAATTTTTTTAGATGTTCATAATAAAAAAATTAGGATTATTCTTATTGGTAGGATTAGGGGTTCGAATAGTGACAAGATATGAAAAAGCAAAAAGTTCAATGGGTACATATGAGCTTCATTCTCACTCTCGCCACCTCTGCAATCCCTTAGCCACTCTCTTTATTTCTCAGTATCCATGGTGAAGTATCCAGATCCGCAGCGTTGTCGTCTTCATTTTTCTTTGCCTTTCTTGCTACAATCATCATCGCCTACCTCTATTGAGCTTCTCTTTCCCGTCGCCTCTGGATGTGTGGTTTTTTTGTCTTTCTTTAGATTTTAGTTTCTTTATATTTTTTTATTTAAAAGCCTCTAACTACTTCTTCTACTTTGTTTGATTTGTACGAATACATTGGCGATGATGTTGATTGTGGAGATTAAGATGAATCACTACTGCGCTGGTAAAATCTATCACTAATTTTTATTTTTATTTTTTCTTTGCTCTCGTCAATCTATTCATCTAATTTTCATGATTTTTTCTGATTTTTGCTCTAAAAATAATAAAAGAAGTTGATTGAATGGGAAAAAAGGAGTAAACTTATATATTCAGAAGTGTTGCATCTATAGTTTGTTTTTTAGTTGAATCGAAGAATTCAAATGAGCCAATGGTAATGCTGATGTTCTTCAAAAACACTGGATGAGATTAGAGGAAAATATGTGCTTTATTATAATATTGGTTGATGATTGATATTCTTATTGAATGGTCTCAATTCTTCTTTATGTAATTTTATGTTCTATTCTCAAAGAGCGAAGAGTTGCTGTCCTTTTCTCCATGGGTGCAGCAGCTGGATTATTGATAGATCCAAGTACAGTATTCCCTTTTGGTAGAACAGCTGCTGATCTTGCTTATAGCAATGGACATAAAGGAATATCTGGTTTTCTTGGAGAGTCATTATTTACTGGCGACCGTGCATTACATCCAATGCATGATCTAATTGAAGATGGTAGGAATAAACCTTCAGGTGGGAAGAAGGTAATAATATTTTGCATACAGAATTGAAATATTCCTTGTATCCATTAGGATTATAGTATGCTAAATAATTTGTGTGTAAATATCACTTTGTTTTAATGTTCATCATGTGGTTTTTCTACACTGTGATTGTTCCATTCATTACTTTCTTTGGTGCTTTTGGGTTTGTTTTGTACCCTCTCAGCAACTATATCCACTTTGAGATTCTTGCTGACAAGCTTCTCAACATTCTTAGACCAAGGTTCGTTGGTCTTCTTGCAATCATGAGGATTTGGAGTTTCTGTTTGTTCTATGTCATGGCTAAATCGTGGGAGAGTATGGTTGTTTTAGCATTGTTTTGGGGGGTTTGCTAATCAGGTAATTAATTTTGGTTTTGTTCAGTTGATGTTATGTGTTAGTATTAGGTTATATTTTTAATTATGGAATATTAAAACATGGCATCTTAGTTAAAGCCATTTGGTTCCTAGATACACATATTCCATATGGTGCTTGAACAGGGTTGGAAGGGATTTATATATGGTTACTCAGAATGATTAGCCATTGAACTGTTTTAGTTTTCATTATTCCTTGTTTGTCATCTTTACTGCTTCTTTTCATTAACATTTCTTCAATTTGCATGTTTGTGTTAATTATTGCTGCTCAAATTTTGGATGAGTTGCTTGCATGTGTAAATTTTAGGTTTAATCAGTTTGTGAGGACCTTTTATTTGATAAAAAATGGTATATAGAAATACTGGCTTTACTTGATGTAGATTTCTAAACAGGTAGAGTATACCAATTCCATTTGTTCCTCTAAAATGATGTAGTTATCAAATTTCTATTATCACTTATACTAAACAATTAGATTAATCTCAGCTGGTAGTGCTGGTGGTTTACTAAATAGTAAATAGAATGCTGGAATTGAACTCCATGATATAATTTGAAGTCTATGTCTTTTTGTGTTATATCTATGGGTTTAATTTCTCAAAAAAAGTCGCTTCGGCAGATCAAATTTTTTTGGGTAGTATATTTTACTGGCATCACTTAATTCATGCAATGTGTACTCTTTTTGGTTAATGGGATTCTCAAGTTATATTCACTATAATAAGTTAATAACCCTTGTTTAAGATTTTTCTGAGTTAGAAAATCACTAATGATGGTTGCTAGGTGCTTGTCTAAATGCAGCATTGTGTGGCAAATTTTGCATCCACTTTTGTGTTGTCAGATTCTCAACTGCATTAATTGGTTATTTTTTGCTTTGGTTTCTTTTTCTCTTTCATGGTTGTTCCTTCCAATTTTATTTGTTGCTCTGTTTATTCTTACTTTCTTTTCAGTCATTGCCTAAATGAATTTATATGAGTCTTTAAGGTTTTTTTAAGTGGAGTGTTTCATGATTTTAGTGACCTGAAGGTTTTATGGTATCATACATTTCAAATGGAAAAAGATAAATGAGAATATGTTAAGAGAAAAGGAAGTCTTTGATTTGAGTTTGTATATGGTGTGTTTGCTACTTGTTATTCTATTGATACCTCGAAGTTGCGCACAGTGTGTTTGATTTAAGCCCCAAATGATACCACTCCATTGTTTTCTTGTCTAAACTTACTACTTTAGGAGGATATATTGACTTACGCGTAGTTTTATCGTTATTTTCTTCTTTGATTGTCAACAATGTAGCTTTTCTTAACGATTTTACGCTCATTTAACTTAATCTTATGACTTGGTTGTTATTTAATGTATGCTTTGTATTTAAGGTGGTTGGAAAATTTTATTTCAATAAGGATATAGCACATTGCTATTTGATAGAGAAAGCAGACATAAAAATCGATATTCATGTGTCCTGGTTCAGTATAGGGAGTATTTGATTGCAGTTGCAATGAAATAGTCACCCATATAATGCCAATGACTTCTATTTTCTCGAGTCCATCTTTTATAGAGCGTAATTTGTTCTAATTACTAATCTAACCCACCTCATTTCTTTTTCTTCCTCTATTTTTATATATGTTTTTGACGAGCGAGATCTGTAAGAACCAGGGTTTTTCACGTAAAATTATTTTGATAAAATAATAATTTTAAGTGCCCGAGATGTATTCAAAATTTAGAAGTTTTAATTTGAAAATATAAAGGTGAAATTTGGTTTCAGTGAATTTTTCTGAGTCAGAAAATGTATTTTCTGCGAAAGATCGAGAACCGGCAACCGAATCGGTCAAACCGGTTTAAGCCTGTCCGATACTGTGTTTTGAGGAAAATAATATTTTGAAAAATTGATTTATTCTTTTGAAAGGATGAAAATAATTTAGAATTGAAAATCGGGCACTAATCTTAAAGGTTTTGGCCCAAAGTGGGCCAAACGGGCTAAAAACGCTAACGGGTTGGACTGGGCCCAAACCGGGCCCAAGGTCTAACATATATAAGCTCATTAAATAAGCTTTGAGCTCATTTTTCAGAAAAGAAAGAGAGAGGGGCGGTGAGAAGAGAGAGAGGGGAGAAGGAAGGGGGTGACACTATTCACCTCCACCTTCCGGGAGCCATAACTTTTGATCCGGAGCTCCAATTGACAAGCCGTTTGTGGCCACACGAACCACGCAAAGCTCTTGTCGAGCTCTACATTTCTATCCAAGCAAATCTAGTAAGAACATGAAGCTCAAGCCCCAGTTTTATGCCCTAGGTTTCTGCATTTTTGAGGTTATAGTTTTGAGTAGATTTTGTGGTTTTGCTTATTTAGGTGATCTCTAGTAGCGGGTAATTGGTGGATTTTACCCCTAATCTCATTGGATAAGGTAAGGAACCTCTTTATCCTTGTGATTTGGTATAGTATGAGCTTTAGTTGTTGATGTGTGGTTATGTTGTATGTATGAAGCTTGTTTTTGGAGTTGGTGGTGGCTTTTGATTTGGCTTTGATGGTTTGGAGCTTGGTGGAAGCTTGATTGGAATCAAGTTTGGTGTTTGAGCATATTGAGAATCGGCGAAGGTCTGGTTTCGGTTTCCTTTATGTAATATGTAATGTTTCTGGACACTTAGGCTAGTTGACCTTAAGATAGGATTGAATGATATTGGTGTATGAATAATTATATGTGAATTGATATAATTGTTGGGTATATTAGATTAGTGTGGTTGATGGTGATTGTTGGGAATTATGGGTATTGATGAGTATTTATGGTGATTAGTTTATATTGGTGAATAATGAGGATTATGAAAATTTGAGGTAATAAGTTAATGTAAAATGTTGTGGTGGTTTGGAATAAAGGATATTGATGATTATGATGTGTGATGATGTATGTTGATGATGATTTTTGGATATTGAATCTTGTGGTTGATGTTATGTTAAGGTTGGTGGATTATTGTTGATGTGTAATGTTGTTGAGTGTTGTTGGTTAGGTTGATAATTGATAATGAGTTGTGGAAATGGTATTGATGAATGAGGAGAATTAGGATTGTTTGTGATGATTTTTGATTGTTGGAGAATAATGATTTTGATGGTGTGGGATAGTGTAAAGGGGAGATTATTGATGGTTGAGATTGAGGAATGAGTGGTATAAGCTTTTGTGATGATTTGGTATTATTTGGATTGTGAATAGTTTGGTTTTGAAATGAGAGTTTTGGTAAAAGTAAGATTTTAAGGTTTTTGGTAAAAACATATTTTTGGTGAATTTTGACGGATCATAACTTGAGCCTCAGTTTTCAAATTTTGGTTGGGATTTGCTTTAAATTAAAGTTCATTGAAAACTCTTCAAATCGATATAAAGTTTGTGAAATTTGGATTTTTGTAGAGGAAGTTATGATCATTCAAAGATTGGTGTTGAAATCTGAAATTCTGCAGAGTTGCAGAATTTTGTGATTTCTAGTATGTGCGTACGCACAGCCTTGTGCGCACGCACACACCAAGGAAGTTTTACAACCTGTGCGTATTCACAGCCTTGTGCACACGCACACGTTGGGAAGGTCAGTCTGTTGGGGGCGCTGGCACAGGTGGTGCGAGTGAACAGACATTGTGAATTTTGGTACCTGTGCGTACGCACACGTTTTGAAACTTCCTAGGCGTGCGCATGCACACCCCTGTGCGTACGCACATGCCCTGTTTCTCAAACTTAAACTTTGTTTTCAACTATTTCACCTTTCCGACAAGCTTGTAAGCTTCTGTGACACCATTTTAAGACTTTTGGGCTTAATTTCGGGTATTAGAACATGGGCAAGGTCCTAGGTAATTTACTTGGTATTATTTTGAAAAGTTAGAGAACGGAGGCTTATGTTTCTGGTGTACTGAGGATGAGTTGGTTGAGAGAGAGGGAAGAGTGGTGAATATGTGATTACGATATGCATTGTTCTCCGTCGTAGGGACTGTGGCAGTCTCCCGCCTACATTCAGATGTGAGAGTTGAAGCTGGGCTTCGCACTCATATTTCTCGCAACCAGAGGAAGGTGGTAGAGCACGCTCCCTCGGAATATTTCCCTCTGAAAGGAGAAGGTGGTAAGGCACTCATCCCTCGAAATTATTCCTCCTGAAAATGTGACTTCTCTCTGATTGCAAGGTGGTAGGGCACTAACCCACGAAATCATGCGGCAACCAGAGGAAGGTGGTAGGGCACGCTCCCTCAGAATATTTTCCTCTGAAAGTAGAAGTTGGTAGGGCACTCATCCCTCGGAATTATTCCTCCTAAAAATGCGACTTCTCTCTGATTGCAAGGTGGTAGGGCACTAACCCACGGAATCATGCGGCAACCAGAGGAAGGTGGTAGGGCACGCTCCCTTGGAATATTTCCCTCTGAAAGGAGAAGGTGGTAGGGCACTCATCCCTCAGAATTTTTCCTCCTTATATGCGCAATAGAGAGACTAATCCGGGAGTTGTCGACCAGATTTTCTATTGAGTTTGGCGATAACCGACATGTGATATCACAGCCAATAGGGCAGACATTCATCATGTGCATCTTT
Source organism: Arachis hypogaea (assembly GCF_003086295.3). Taxonomy (NCBI): domain Eukaryota; kingdom Viridiplantae; phylum Streptophyta; class Magnoliopsida; order Fabales; family Fabaceae; genus Arachis; species Arachis hypogaea. The sequence continues at coordinate 120,225,027 of NC_092048.1, forward strand.
TATATGCTTGCTTGCTTTGTTTACTTGAGTTTGCCTAATTGTATAACATGCCTACCTGCTTCTTGAACTACTTATTGTATATGAATATTATCTGTGTGTTACTTGTTTGTATTAACTGTGATTGTCTGGTGCTGAGGAGGTTAGGTAGGCGGTGGCGATGGGATCACACGGAGATTTGGTTGGCGAAGGTTGTGGGATACAGCGGTGTGATTAGTATTAGTTAGAATTCCCATAAGTTTAGATAACCCGGTTTATGGTTTAAGTTCTTTATATATTTATTTATTTTGTTCTAAGCTTGAATATCCATATGTGATGTGAAGTTCTAGGATTTCCTTCGGCGTCTCGAAGCCTTACATCTTACATCATTGGGTACTGTTACCATACTGAGAACCTCCGATTCTCATTCCATACTTTGTTATTGTTTTTCAGGGGCATGTCGTAATCTACTTCGGTGAGATTGCGGATATGGTGACAGAGCGGAGTATGGTTCGTTCCTTGTTTATCTCTTTTTTACTTTCGTCATAGTATTCTCTCACCTTTTGTATATTTATCTTTATGGCCTTAGAGGCTTATTTGAAAGATAGATTGTATAAGCTGTTTTAATTCTAAAACTCTGTATCTTTTTATTTGTAACTAGTCGGCTTAAACTCCGCAAGCTGCGGCTAGTTCTCTATGATTATTATATTCTTATATTTAAATATATTTTATTCTCTTATACCTATACCCTGTATCTTATGCGTTAGATTCGTGTGAACGTTTCACGCTTTTGTAATTCTGTCTTTGAGCTCAATCCTTCATCAGGCTTCTAGAATATATTATTCCCTTCTATATATATAAATATGTATAAGCCTTAGAATTGTCGTAACCCTTGATTATCCTTTGCTTTACGGCTAGAGTTAAGGCTTGGGGTAATTAGGGTGTTACAAGATCTGTTTCCGTTTTGGAGAGAAGAAGAGAAGTGGGAAGAGAGTGAGAGTCAAACTCACATCTACCGATTGGACTTCTTCTATGGTGTTTCTCTCCTATTATTGTTCCAACCCCCGCTCCTACCAATCAGACTAACCCTGGCTTTTGTATTATGAAAATCTCAGAAATTGGAGAAAACTCCACACTAGCCATAAGCTCACGGAAATACTATGGGTAATATGATGATATGATACCTATAGTATCGTATCATATACCCATAGTATCCACGTGGGGTTATAATCGGTGGGGAGTTTTCACTAATTTTTTTAGATGCTCATAATACAGAAATTAAGGTTATTCTGATAGGTGGGATTGGGGGTTCGAACAGTGACATGATATGAAAAAGCAGAAGAAGTTCAATGGATAAATGTGGGTTTCATTCTAGCTCTTGCCACCTCTGCAATCCCTTAGCCACTCTCTTTATTTCTCAATGTCCATGGTGAAGTATCTAGATCCGCGGCGCTGTTGTCTTCCTCTTTCTTTGCCTTTCTTGCTATAGTCATCATCGCCTACCTCTATTGAGCTTCTCTTTCCCATCGCCTTTGGGTGTGTGGTTCTTTGTCTTTCTTTAGATTTTAGTTTCTTTATATTTTTTATTTAAAAGCCTCTAACTTCTTCCTCTGCTTTGTTTGATTTGTACGAATATATTGGCAATGATGTTGATTGTGGAGATTAAGATGAATCACTGCTACGCTGGTAAAATCTATTACTAATTTTTATTTTAATTTTTTCTTTGGTCTCTTTAATCTGTTCATCTAATTTTCGTGATTTTTTGTAATTCTCGCTCTGAAAATAATAAAAGAAGTTGATTGAATGAAAAAAAAGAGTCGACTTATATATTTAGAATTGTTGCATCTGTAGTTTGTTTTTTAGTTGAATCGAAGAATTCAAATGAGCCTATGGTAATGCTAATGTTGTTCGAAAACACTGGATGAGATTAGAGGATAATATGTGCTTTATTATAATATTAGTTGATGGTTGATATTCCTATTGAATGGTCTCAATTCTTCTTTATGTAATTCTTTGTTCTGTTCTTAGAGAGCGAAGAGTTGCTGTCCTTGTCTCCATGGGTGCAGCATCGGGATCATTGATAGATCCAAGTACAACATTCCCTTTTGGTAGAACAGCTGCTGATCTTGCTTATAGCAATGGACATAAAGAAATATTTGGTTTCCTTGGAGAGTCATTATTTACTAGCGACCGTGCATCACATACAATGCATGATCCAATTGAAGATGCTAGAAATAAACCTTCAGGTGGAAAAGAGGGTAATAATATTTTGCATACAAAATTGAAATATGCCTTGTATCCATTAGGATTATAGTATGCTAAATAATTTATGTGTAAATATCTTTTTTTTATATTCATCATGTCGTTTGTTTTTTTTTTAAGAGATTTAAGAGACTATAGTATGTTAACAGGTTCAAATGAATCATCATTGTATTTTTTTAGGGTTTCTTTGAGTTTGTTTCAAATAACTATGAATTTAGTGATTTTTGAATTGTCATCTGTTAGCATATAAAGGTGATGATTCATCAGTATGTTTTCCTTGTGTTCTTCCATTTTATTTCAAATAAATATGAATTTACTTTAATTTTTATATTCTTTTTTTATTTATTCTCCGGATTATTTTTTACCTTTTTTCCTTTGTATCTTGATGTTTTTGTGATTTTTTTTATATGCTCTTATAACTAAGACTTACCACTTTATGAAATTTTGTGTATAATGTATTATTGTTTTTAGAGAAAATATTATTTAAAAAGTGAAGTAATTTATTTATTTTATTTTTTTCTCACCTTACATGATGGATGATGTGTTGACCATTTTTTATAGGTCTTTCTTGTTTGTTGTGATGATTGATGTGATTGAGAAGGGTAATTGGTATTTCCAATAAGATTTTACTTTTTATATAGAGGATAACTTAGGGTTAATAACTTAATATAGCTTACCATTTATACACCTTATTTGTATATCAATTGTTGTTAGCTTGTGGTCTATATATAGGATTATTTATTGGGACCGCAAATATCTTTCAATAGATATCTAAGGTCAATCAATATCTTTCAAATCTCTATCTTACTTGCTTCTTTTTTTTCCCTTCCAAAATAAGGATTCTATGTATTTCAAAACTCAAACTACTCAATTGATGTGTTTATAAATAAAGGCAGAACCTATTGATCATGTCACATTTTTCTCATATTCATGTTGTATGTTTTTCTTAGTTGCTGTCTTATTGACTGAAATCTGTTTTCTCTTTCATTCCTTTAATTGCATTTCAAGATGAGAACTGTCATGGATATGGTTAATAAGATTAATCCTAAGAAGAAAGTACGGAACCTCAAGGAGTAAACATTTTTTTAAGAACATTCGGGCATATAATAATTTGTTTTGCTTTAGACTCTAGATGAAGCAATTATGTTGAATAATTCTTCTCTTAAGTTATTTTAAAGTTTGTTTCAAGATCTATAATATGAATTAACATTGGATTCATCCAAGATCATCTGTGACTCTGAAAATAAGTTGGTGGTTAGCATCTTATTTTTCTCTTGAACCAATTTATGTTTGTGGATCTTTGCTATTTCTCTACAATACTCATGTTATTCTTTATATTTTTGTCACTATTAGTTGTTTCTTTAGATTTGTGTTGACTTAAAAAGTTAAACCAAGTGTTATGTTACTTATTCCTTTGCAAAACTCATGTTATTCACTTCAATAATTGTGAATTTTGGATCTGTTAATATTTTTTCTTTTAATTCTTATGATGTTTAGAAAACTATTCTATAGTATACAATGAGTTTGTTCATGTTTTTGGTAAGTTGAATTTTATAAGATGCATGGCTTATTTTGATTTCTCAATTATCGGCACTTGCAAATTATATTCTCTGTTTCAACTATCTATCACCATACCATTTTCACAGGTTTGGCTGCTATCTTTATTCAAAGTTCCAGCTAGCCGATCAATTTTTAATAGGAAACATATCCATATTATTCTAGTCCTATTATTGCATTTTCTTATCTTCAGTGAAGAGAAAAAAATGGGGGTGGAGAGAATTAACTCTCATTCCAATAAATGTTCCAGCGGGTTGCTCTTTCTTTTTTCTTAAATTGTTTTTTTTTTACTTTTAGCATTATAAATACTCATTAATTGTTACCTTAATTTGGCATGAGCATTAGTCATGAGGTTAGAAAGAACTGTTGTTAGGAGTAAATGAAAATGTGTACCAATATTTGATCATTTTAGCTTTCACATTGTGACATTGAAACAATCATTCCTATGTGTCGTCAGTATTTTGAAATGTTACCTCTTCTATAAGTTTGTGTTAGCAATAATTTTAAGACACACTTCTCAATTGTATCATATCATTAATAATTTCTTCTTTTGGTGCATGCGTTTGTCTTCTTTTGTTAGTGCTACTACTCTGCTGCCGATACGCATATACATAACATGATGAAAAGGCTTTGTACACCACAAAATCAGTCATGATTTTTTACTCGATTGTTTATATTTGTTCAAATAAAGACAAATAAAATAAGTAGTTTTTTCTAAAGTACAAAATATAAGGTACAATTTTAAACGAGAAAATAAATATACTGTCCCTGACACACATGGATAGAGTAGATAAAGTTGAGATATGTTACACTATATAAAAATATTCATCGCATTATGTCTAATTGGTCTGATATTTTATTAAAGAAAATAATTTCAAAAATATTTGGATTTCATTAATTCATGTCTACTTGAGAGTGAAATACACAATTATGACATGAATGTCACAAAATTACAAATAACTAAATTTAAAAAAAATCCAAAGCTTTTAGGACATCATACATTATTAAGATATATAAAAATGTCATTAAATCATAGGTAATTGCTTGAATGTTTCATAACAAAATACAATTTCGTTATTAGAAAACACAAGTTACATTAACATTATACGCATAACAAAATCATTACTTAATAATTTGTCTTCAAATGGGTTAATAAGTTCGTCCACCTACCATTGTTTTGAAGCTCTTGTGAATTTTTAATATTTTTTTTGTCAAATTTCTTATGAAGTTAATTTTTGTATACAAAATCTCAAAATTATCTCCCAAATAGGTTATTTTTTTCTTTACTTTAGATATTACTTAATCACAAATTTTATAAATACTAAAAATAATACATGAAAATTAAAAAAGTTACTAATTCACTTTTTTTACTCAAATTGATTCTGAACACAATTATTTATGTTGTGCTGCACAAATTGGCAAGATAAGCTACTTTTTAAGGTAGAAAATATATGGTTAAATTTTAGATAATTAAATTCATATACTGCGTATGACACACAAATTTAAACTACAAAGAATTAGGGTATGATGCAGTATTCTGATATATAGAAATACCATGAAATTTAGGCAAATACAAATTCGTCTCCTATTAGATAAAATGAAAGGTAATTTTTATTCCTTTTGGATAAAAAAAATTAAACAAAAAAACAAATTTATTACTATTTATTCCTTGTCCAGCATTTTTTGTCAATATTCATTTAACATGTTTAATAATTCTTAGTAATTTTTTTATGAAGTTAGGATTCTATATTAAGTCTCTTATATAAATGAAAACATAATTTCCATCTACTAAACTATATATTTACTATTTCAGCTAACTTAGTTTGAATTACTGTAAATTTTGGCCAGATTTATTTGACTGGAACCAAACAGCTTTAAGTATAAGGAATGAGATCAAGTGTTTTAAAAACAATTAGCTCAAAGCTTTAATTTATCAATGCCTTCAGATAAAAAAGCTGCGACAAGATAGATATATAGCAGCTTTCCTTGTGATTTGATTGGTAAAAAACTAGCTTACTCTTAAATTGGGAAGTTTTCATATATGTGATTTCCATCTCCAATAAATGAGATATAGTAACTCTTCAGTACAATAAATAGATAGCAGCAATTTCTATGTGTGACATTATTGTTATCAGATATGAAGATATTTTGTCCAATAAAGAAGCATCGTTATTTAATTTATGTGAAGTGTGCTTTTTGTAGCTGTATTTTACCTTACTAATTATAAGACAAATCAGAACCCAATCGAAAGAAAGACCTACCCTATGACCCCTACTTGAAGCATGCATTAATATCAACTTACTAATAATGATTACTTATGATTTTTGGGAAGTTGTTGTTTCTGAATCTCTTTATTAAACATATGTACTTACTTGAAATAACCCAACCAGTTTAACCTTGCTATAACTAAACTTGAACAGTTTACTTATGGTTTTTTTGAAGTTGTTGTTTCTGAATCTCTTTATTATCCCTTTCACAACTTTGCTTATATACCTTATTTCATAAAGAAATTAAATTCAATGAATAAGTGCAACTATAAAATAGTTCATTGTCAATGTATATATGCATATACATATGACATATGTATGTGAAACAATGTGTGGATTCACGATTTTCATTCACAATTAGTTTATTTAGCGTAGACTAAGTTTAACTATATATTTTATATTAATAACCCTATTCTCACTGTCACTGTTTATGAAAACACAATAAGCTTTTCTGAATATAATGAATGGTGTATTCACTATATTTCAACCAATTACTGCTGAATCTCTTTTTCCAATATATATTGAATATCTAAACTCTAAATATGTAACAAAATTCTGCATCATGTCATAACTAGAAGATCAGCAGGAGACCCTAGACCCCTCAATTCATGCAGTTCCCTATACTCACAAAGACCAGCCATCTTTTGCTGAAGTTTATACAAACAAACTCAGTCACTACATAATAACATAGGCATTGAAAACACAATGTATATGCTAAGATATACATTTGGTTTACTCATTATAATATAGAGTTCATATAGATACCAGTTGTTAGTTGCCATTGTTGGTCATATTCAAAATAGGAGTTCTCACATACTTATAGATAACAAGGAAAAATATGAACAATACACTTCATGACATAGTTCAAAATATGGTCAAGGTAAAGCTTAAAATCCAAATCACCCACATGATTTAAAATCTTTCAATTATCAAATCTATTTGTCGGTTTCGCAGGGAATCTAACTTCAGGATAATGTTGTCCTTTGTCTTCAACTTATACATTTGACAACATTAGGTCCATTCAACCCCGAATTTCCACTATGTATTTCTCCCTTCACTCCTAAGTAGATGAAAAAAAAAAGACGTTGTTGCCTCTGCTAGAAGGTGGACCAATGATCTGCCAAATCAAACCATGTCCAGATGGAATAAGATGTGCAGCAAAATTAACACCTAGGTACTGCAACAAATGAACAATTATTAGTGTTTAGGGAGAATTTGTTAAGGTTATTTATCATAATGCATAACCAGAATTTGACGTTTTTGCATAAAATTGATATGAATTATTTAGAATCAACTTTCCAATCTACTTCCAGTCAGGTCAGCACGTGTCAAGTCTTTCTATAGTAAGCATATGGAATGTATCTACTTGTGGATACTTTAAATTGTTAGTCTCCATTCTAAAATGTAGTTCGATGTTATCCAAAAATAAAATTTATGGGTAAATACAAAAGTTAAGTGTCACATTACCCCTTGTCAAGTATTTATTCTCTTTCGGAACTTTGTTTGCTTAACTCAACTGATGAATAACTTTGATCACACATAATTATTGGATTATTAGGGCTATTACCTTTCATTGTTGAATCTTCATCCTCATCTGACGAGTCCTAAAGCTTAGATGGTTCGAACCCAAATAGTACCATAACATCAGGTGATGAGGCGTCACTGTTACTGCCGTACTTTAGATGAAATGCTCTTTTTACATTGTGCAGTGTATTTTGGTCCAATTGGTCCCCACATAAAAGTTTTTATTTAGAACAATTTTAATTGGTTGGTTCATTTCATTGCACAGTGAAATGAAAAATATCCCAAAACTCGCATAGATAAACTGTATAGTAGTCCTTCTCCCAACAAAATAAAAATCTCTAATAAACTCAAATAAACCCTTAGTTATGACCTTCTGTTTAGTTTTACTTTCTAGATCCAACACCAGACAATTATCCCACTCATCAATTGTGTAGCATGAAGACCCTAATTGGTGGCCATAAATTGCTACAAGACGCGGTGGCAGAGCTCTGTCTCCCTATATTGTATGTTACATCTAAAATTAAATGTTTCCCCTCACAAGCTATTTAAGATACAAGACATAATATTACATGTATTTGGTTACCTGCCCGTCGTATAGTCGAAACCTCAGAGTTCCTTCTTTTCCTATGATCTAGTGATCTTGGGTTGCCATAAATCTCCTGAGAGCATATAACAGCGCCATCATAGATTAGCGAGACTTCAATTATTTGTATTCTAATAAATCGACTCGTTCTGCCTAAAGTAAATAGTCATTTTTCACTGATATATTTAAGCTTTATAAGAGCAAAAAAAACAAAAAAGGCTGCCTATGACAGTAACATATAGGTTACAAACATCATTTACGAAATGTGATCGTTGGATGATTATTTTGAAGGCAAATACAAATTGTAGATACCATAATTAATTTCAGTACCTTTGGTAAATGAATAGAGTGGTAAAGAAATCTGAATTGAAAGATTTAGATTCAACCAATGACATAGGTTACTTCAACCCAAGCCAAGCTTAATAAAATATGACATATCAAAAATGGTTAACTAAATAATAATTATAATTAATCAGATAAAAAAATTAACAACACTTTTGGTACATGATAAATTATTAATGAGTACAGTTATTTCATGAATCTTATGCTAATATATCTGTTATTTGATTCGAAAAAAAATATTTTCAAAATAACTACATAAAAATTTATATAAAAACTACTCAAAAAATAAAATTATTATGAACTCTTTTTTGTTCAATTGGGTTAAATATCATCTATTCTTTTGATGAATCTTTATTTTTAAGTACTTAAAATAAATTTTATTTGTCAATTTCTTTATGAAGTTACCTTTTTATACTGAGTTCAAAACAGAGTTTGGCCATTTAATGATGAGTTGAATGCATTAAAACAAAATCTTTGAAGTTTTTTGACTCATAAAAAGAGGTCTCTAAAGATGTATAGCCTATTAAGTTTTCACGGCTTTATTATTGGTTAAAAGGGGTTAAAACTGTGACCTATGAAACCTGATTAAGTTTGTATGATTTGAATTTTTTTTTCCTAAATGTGGGATAAGGGGACCAAAAATTTTACCAATCTAGGGTAGTATGTTCCTATGTCATGTACCAATTAAGTGTTACTGTATGTTCATTTTCTTATAGACATGCAAAGTAAGGATCAACGAGGGTTCAGTTTTTTACCTGTTGGCATCATTCCTGCCTGCATGCACTGCCATCCAGTTTTGTGATTTTGCTAATCGTCTTCTCAGTACTGGAGAAGAAATCAACGGTTTTTCCTCTTATTGCAAAAGAGATTGTATTAGAATAATTTAAAAAAAAAGGAATTTTTTTTTGTTTCTCTTAGTGTTAAAAGAGACTTCTAGAATTCAGATGGATATGACATTTCACATGGATGATTCGAACCCTGGTTTGCTCTTCAGATGGATCTCAAGAAAGATGCTGCTGGCAAAAACTCTTATTCTGTACCTCTACTAAAACTCCTTTCTCTCTTCTCTTTGCTTTACTTACTTTCTTTTTAATTAGTTAGTCACTAAATTAAGAGATGCCTAAATGGTTATTATATGTGTGGGGGAGTTACAGTCTTTCCTTCTCTCAGACCCTAAATGACAATTAAAAAGAAAATTGAATGGTCATTATTCAAGCGTATGCATATAGATAGCCCATATGTTTTTGTTCCTTTACATATATGTCTTTTTGGTTTCCTTGGGCCCACCTTTGGGTGGAAATTAGTTCTTTAATTGTTTATTTGCCAAATAATTTTAAGTCTTCTTTAAGCATAATGAATAATAGCAGTGGCAGTCATGGAGAATGAAGGAGAGGCGTCGTTTTTCTTTTTTTCAGATTCAGCCAATCGGGTTGCGGGTTCGATCATTTGGGGACTAGTGATGCGGCCTGAAGCTGTCCAAAATAAAAATAGAAAATATTATGTATGGGTTTTGAGCCAAAATAAAAACTGTCATATTATATGGCACAATGAAAGGATAAGGGCATGAAAGTAAATAAAACCCATTCTCCCTCCCTAACGCCATCTCTTCGACACCGTTTTGTCAAGCCCCATGTGGAAACCCTAACCCACAGAGGTAAGTGGTTTCTTCATCTGAGAGGTCATTCATGGACATGGCACTAGTTAGTTCCATTTGTTGAGATGCCGGCGTTGCTAAGTGACATAGATCTCTGTTGCGGGCTTCACACATGTCAACAGCCTTAGTGAGACATGCTGGGTCAAGATCTCAGCCAACAATCCCCCTCATGTAGGGATTCTCTCGATTTCTTTCTTTGTCTGGTATTGGATCTTCAATCTCTTTGATTTAGGATTTCTTTTGTGTTTTGTTTGTGTTTGATTTAAGATTTGGTATGTGTTTGATTTCTCAATGGTTTGAGATATTCTGATGGTTTATTTTCATAAAGGTTAAGTAGATTGGTTCCTGTATGTGTTTGGTATGCGCTGAATGTGCCTTTATGATCCTTGGAAGATACCCCACCACTCTGTCGTTGGTGTAGGTTATGAAGCGTCGCGTCTTTGCCTTGAATCTTCCCCTCATCTCAATCGGATTCAAAGTGAGTAAGGGATTTATTTTTTTAAAATTAATTTTGTTTATAATCATCGTGTTTTCTATTACATTATTGTGTTTATCACAATTATGAATTCGCAGTTTTTAATTCTTAGGGTTTTTTGAATGTCTTTCAAAATTTACAGGCTTTTGTGAGATTTTGTTATAAACTGCTATTTTTTATGTAAATAGATTTTCATGATTTTTGTTGTTAAGTTGTATATGAATATGATAATGTTATCCTCCACTTATGTTCACATTTGGATGTCAATTAACTTTTTTATACTGTGATTTCTTGGTAGATGAAGATGTATAAGAGAGAAATTGAGGTTGTTGTTGGTTTCGGTTCTGAAATTGCAATACAGTTCTACTGCAAATGGTAACTAGGATAGGACTTCTAATTGATGTCACAATTGATAAGGATAACTAGGATAGGACTTCTAATTCTCGTACCTTGCCAAGAGCTTTCTTAGCTATTAGTTTACTTTCTTGTCATTTATTTCCTTGTTCCTTATTTCAAAAACCCAAAAAGATACTTTTCCATAACCAATAATAACTACACCTCCCTGCAATTCCTTGAGAGACGACCCGAGGTTTAAATACTTCAGTTTATTTTTATTGGGTTTACTTTAGTGACAAACAAGTTTTTGTATGAAAGGATTCTTTGTTGGTTTAGAAACTATACTAGCAACGAGAGTTTATTTTGTGAATTCTTTACTAGCAAAAATCCGTTCATCAAAATGGCGCCGTTGCCGGGGATTTGCAAACGTGTGCCTTATTATTGGTTATTGTGAATATTGTGAATAATTTTGCTTTTTCGTTTCTTTGTTAGTGTTTCTAGTTTTAGGAGTTTATTTTCATTAATTTTTATTAGTTTTAATTTCTCTTGTTACTATGAATTCTCACCCCTCTCGCTATGAGTTTGGTTCAAATTATGTTGCAGGGAATGGACGCTATAATGAGAACATGCATCAAGGTCGGAATAATCAAAGATGGGAGGAGCCACGAGGATTTGATCAACCCTTTCGGCAACAACCTCCTCCAAGGTGCCATGGGCAACGACCATTCTACGATGCATCCGAAGACAATAGTTATGGTGGACCCTTTCGTGACAACCAACCTCCACTAAATTACTATGGTCAAGAGCCATTCCAGGCTGCGTACCAAGATGATGGATATGGTGGGGGGTAGTTACCAACGAGCCCCACCATATGCCTATGAACCCCCTCCTCAACATAACTTTGAACCACCATACTCACAAGCCACCTACAACCATTCACCTCCTTATGACCCTAACCCTTATCCACCCAACCAACCACCATATGAACTGTATGAACCATACATAGACCCACCCCCATTCCAACACAATTACCCCCAAGAACCACCACCTCAATATTCACCATCTCCATACCCTTACCAAGAAGAACCACCTTCCTATTATGAACCCTTTCTCCAAAATAATGAACCCTCCTATCCACCCCAATCTCCACTGGATGATGACATCCTTAATGTTATTCGCCAAAGGCAATTAGAGCTTTAAACCACACTTACCTCTACTTTTACTGGTCTAACCTCTACCTTCCAAACTCTTATATCCCGTATGGATGCCTCAATCTGAGAGCAACATGATCCCAATCATGCTATTGACACGAAACGAGAGAAAAGGGATCGGCTCGAAGATGAAGAAGTTGCTGAAGAACTGGTAAGGGAAGACATACAGGAGGAGTTCGATTTTGTATTAGAGCAATTGGAGAAAGCCGTGATCATCGAAGAAGAAGAAGTGGTTGAGGATCTAGGAGACGCTGAACCTCCATGGGAATCGAGAGTTGTAGAGAACACCGCCAAGAAATTTGAAATTGATGCTGAGGAGGATAGTGCACAACCTCCACTGCATGTTCTTTATGAAGAATTAGACGGAATAGATCCAGTAGCAGGTTCCCTTGGTGATGATGATCATGAATCAAGCCCCCCTAGTGATGAACTTGCATCCAAAATTGAACCCCTTGAGCTTGAAGAACCTTACCCAAGTGAATATGAAGATGATGTGGAGGTAGACTTTTCTCAACCTCCAACCTATGACTTGAGTGATGAGGAAGAATTTGAAGATTTTGATCAGGCCGCGGTTGAAGTTGAAGAGGTTTGCAAGGAGGTGGAAGAATTCACAGAAGAACACAAGGGAGTAGAGCCTACAAGACCATTGGAAACACCTCTCCCAAAGCCATTACTATCCAATACAACATTCAAATGGATAAAATCCTTATCCTTAACATTTACTTTCCCACTTGAATATGGTTTACATGAGACGGATGGTCAACTTAGAGATCTTTGTGGCTTTAAGAGTAAGAGGGAGATGGTTAGTGGTAGGAATTGTCATGCAAGGTTCAATATGGTTGCATGCTCCAAATTGAAGTACAAGGGTTGGTATAATTCTCAATTGAATGGGTATAGGAATTTGTTTGGATGTCTCAGTGAGAATTCCGATTGCTCAGAACCCAAGTGGAAAAATTATGATCAACAAAAAGACGGGTGCAAAAGCAAGGTTTGGGACCCCAAAATTCATTCTAGCAATCAATACTCTTGGGGCCTTGTCACTTGCTTCAACTTGCTTGAAGGATTTATGCACCTAGTTTGGGACCCCGGAGGCTATTGGAAGTCTAAACATTGGTGGAGATTCCTAGATGAGTTCAAGCATAAGCCACCATGACAGGGAGCTCGCTAAATGTCCAACTTAAGGACTTTAACTAAAAGTGCTAGGTGGGAGACAACCCACCATGGTATGATCTTTCATTTTTATTCTTAGTTTAGTGTTCATTCATAATTTCTGCATAATCATCTGCATTCTGCATTTTGCATTCTGCATAATAAAAAAAACAACCCACGCGTGCGCGTAGGCCACGCGTGGGCGTCGATTCCAAATTTTGCTATCCCATCCAACGAACAGAAAGTTGTGATGGAATCGTGCGGCTGGTGTGCTCTGCGCACAATTCGACCCACGCGTGCGCGTCACTTGCAACCTTAGCAAACCACGCGTACGCGTCCCTGACGTGCACGCGTGGATATGGCAATCGGCGTAAATGGGTGTTTGACCCGAGAGTTGTGCTGCCCTTTGATGAGCGGATATTTTGTACGCTTTTTGGAGTTAATTTCATATAGTTTTTAGTATGTTTTAGTTATTTTTTAGTTTATTTTCATTAGTTTTTAGGAAAAATTCATATTTCTGGACTTTACTATGAGTTGTGTGTTTTTCTGTAATTTCAGGTATTTTTCTGGCTAAAATTAAAGGAGCTGAGCAAAAATCTGATTCAGGCTGAAAAAGGACTGCTGATGTTGTTGGATTCTGACCTCCTTGCACTCAAAGTGGATTTTCTAGAGCTACAGAACTCGAAATGGTGTGCTTCCAATTGCGTTGGAAAGTAGACATCCAGGGCTTTCCAGAAAAATATAATAGTCCATACTTTGCTCAAGGATAGATGATGTAAACTGGCGTTCAATGCCAGTTCTCTGCCCAATTCTGGCGTCCAGCGCCAGAAAAGGATTAAAAGCTGGAGTTCAACGCCAGAAATGGATCCAAACCTGGCGTTGAACGCCCAAAATGGCCTTATGCACGTGAATTACTTAAATCTCAGCCCCAGCACACACCAAGTGGGCTCCAGAAGTGGATCTCTATACCATCTGCTATAGTTTACTCATTTGCTGTAAACCTAGGCTACTAGTTTAGTATTTAAACAACTTTTAGAGACTTATTCTGTATCTCATGACATTTTAGATCTGAATTTTGTACTCTTTGACGGCATGAGTCTCTAAACTCCATTGTTGGGGGTGAGGAGCTCTGCTGTGTCTCGATGAATTAATGCAAGTATTTCTGTTTTCCATTCAAACACGCTTGTTCCTATCTAAGATGTTCATTCGCGCTTAAATGTGATGAAGGTGATGATCCGTGACATTCATCACCTTCCTCAAACCATGAACGTGTGCCTGACAACCACCTCCGTTCTATATCTGATTGAATGAGTATCTCTGAGATCTCTTAATTAGAATCTTTGTGGTATAAGCTAGAACTGATGGCGGCATTCATGAGAATCCGAAAAGTCTAAACCTTGTCTGTGGTATTCTGAGTAGGATTCAATGATCAAATGACTGTGACGAGCTTCAAACTCGCGAGTGCTGGGCGTTAGTGACAGACGCAAAAGGATGAAGAACCCTATTCCAGTATGATCGAGAACCGACAGATGATTAGCCGTGCTGTGACAGAGCATGTGAGCATATTCTTCACTGAGAGGATGGGATGTAGCCATTGACGATGGTGATCCCCTACATACAGCTTGCCATAGGAGGACGTGCGTGCGTGAATCAGAAGACAGAGGAAAGCAGAGATTCAGAAGACAAAGCATCTCCAAAACTCCAACATATTCTCCATTACTGCATAACAAGTAATCTTTAATTTATGCTCCCTTTGTTATTCGCAATTCAACTGATAAACATAATTGATTTTCTGACTAAGAATTACAAGATAACCACAGCTTGCTTCAAACCAACAATCTCCGTGGGATTCGACCCTTACTCACGTAAGGTATTACTTGGACGACCCAGTGCACTTGCTGGTTAGTGGTACGCGTTGTGAAAAGTGTGATTCACAATTCGTGCACCAAGTTTTTGGCGCCGTTGCCGGGGATTATTCGTGTTTGGACAACTAACGGTTTATTTTGTTGCTTAGATTAGGAAAAATTTCTCTTTTTGTTTAGAGTCTTGTATTATTGTCGTGTTAAAACTTTAGAATCCTTATTTTCTTATTAAAAATATTTTTCAAAAATAATTTTTCTATTAAATCCTGTGCCAAACTTTAAGTTTGGTGTTTTCTTGTTGATTTCTCTGTGTTTTTCGAAAATTTTAGTAGTTTTCTAAAAATTTTAAGTTTGGTGTTCTTCCTTCATGTTCTTGTGTTCTTGTGAATCTTCAAAGTGTTCTTGAATTTTCCTTGTGTCTTGATCTCAAAATTTTTAAGTTTGGTGTTCCTTAGTGTTTTTCCCTTAAAAATTTTCGAAAAGAAGGAGCATCAGATCTAAAAATTTTAAATCTTGTGCTATCTTATTGTTTTTCTCTCTCCTCTTTAAATTCAAAAATATCTTTTCTCTCTGTTTTAAAAGCAAATTTTCGAAATCTATTTCTAAAATTCAGATTTTTATTTCAAAATTTAAAACCTTTTTCAAAAAAATTCATCATATCCTTTTCAAAACTTCCTAACCACTTTTTCTCTCTCCTCAATTTTTCGAAATTCTCCACTCATTTTTTTATTTATTTTATTTTAATTTATTTCATTTTTGGAATAAATAAATAAATAAATAAATAAAAATATCTTCTCTATTTTACATCATCTCCCTTTCTCCATCATGGACATAAGCGGAAATGAACAGTCCAGGAGGACTCTGGGGTCATATTCTAACCCCTCTACTGCTTCATATGGGAGTAGCATCTGCATACCCTCCATTGGAGTCAGTAGCTTTGAGTTGAATCCTCAGCTCATTATCATGGTGCAGCAAAGTTGCCAGCATTCCGGTCTTCCACAGGAAGAACCTACAGAGTTTCTGGCACAGTTTCTACAGATTGCTGACACAGTACATGATAAAGAAATAGATCAGGATGTCTACATACTATTACTGTTTCCATTTGCTATAAAAGATCAAGCTAAGAGGTGGTTGAATAACCAACCTAAGGCCAGCATAAGGACATGGAAACAGCTGACAGAAAAATTCCTGAATCAATACTTTCCCCCAAAACGGATGACACAGCTAAGGCTGGACATCCAAGGCTTTAAACAAGGAAATAATGAATCTCTTTATGATGTCTGGGAGAGATACAGAGAGATGCTACAAAAATGCCCCTCTGAAATGTTTTCAGAGTGGGTTCAGTTAGACATCTTCTATTATGGGCTTGCTGAAGGAGCTCAGATGTCTCTAGATTACTCAGCTGGTGAATCTATCCACATGAGAAAGACAATTGAAGAAGCCCAAGAGCTCATTGATACAGTTGCCAGGAATCAGCATCTGTACCTAAGCAGTGACCCTTCCATGAAAGAAGAGGTCAAAACAGCAACTGTTGAACTCAGTCCTGTAAAACAAGCTGCTGAATTCAATCAGCAATTGGACTTTCTAACAAAACAGTTAGCCGAATTCAAAGATAGACTACAAGAGACAAGGATGGCTAATATACATATGGATGAACAGTTTAAGCAAACAAAGCAGCAGCTGTCAAGGCAAATAGCAGAAGAATGCCAAGCAGTTCAACTAAGAAGTGGGAAAACATTAAATACCCCACCTCAAGGCAGCAAAAAGCTAAGAAATGAGCAAACCACCCAAAATTCACCTGAGGACAGTAAGAGCCCAGGGAAAAGTAATTCTGGAACTAAAACGCCAGAAAATTGGTGGAAGGCTGGCGCTGAACGCCCAGACCATGCTCAGGACTGGCGTTCAACGCCAGAAATGGGCAAGGATCTGGCGTTGAATGCCCAAAATGGGCAAGATCTGGCACTGAACGCCCAAAATGGGCACAATTCTGGCGTTCAAACGCCAGGGGCAGACAAGGAACTGGCGTCCAGTTTCACTCCAGCTTCTAACTCTGGCACTCAATTGCCAGTGAGGGATCAGACACACACAAATGCTGATAACAACCCCTCTAAAAAGGCTTCTTCAACCACTTCTGTAGGAAATAAACCTACAGCAACTAAGGTTGAAGAATATAAAGCCAAGATACCTTATCCTCAAAAACTCCGGAAAGAGGAGCAGGATAAGCAGTTTGCTCGCTTCGCAGATTACCTCAGGACTCTTGAAATAAAGATTCCATTTGCAGAAGCACTTGAGCAAATACCTTCTTATGCCAAGTTCATGAAAGAGATCTTGAGTCATAAAAAAGATTGGAGAGAAACAGAAAGAGTTCTCCTCACTGAAGAATGCAGTGCAGTCATTCTGAAAAGCTTTCCTGAGAAGCTCAAAGACCCTGGGAGTTTTCTGATACCATGCATATTAGAAGGTCAATGCACCAAGACAGCCTTATGCGATCTTGGGGCAAGCATCAACCTAATACCTGCATCCACTATCAGAAAGCTTGGCTTAACTGAAGAAGTTAAACCAACCAGGATATGTCTCAAACTTGCTGATGGCTCCACTAAATACCCATCAGGCGTGATTGAAGACATGATTGTCAGAGTTGGGCCATTCACCTTTCCCACTGACTTTGTTGTGTTAGAAATGGAGGAGCACAAGAGTGCTACTCTCATTCTAGGAAGACCCTTCCTAGCAACTGGACGATCCTTCATTGACGTCCAACAGGGGGAAATAACCCTGAGAGTCAATGATGATGAGTTTAAGTTGAACACTGTCAAAGCCATGCAGCATCCAGACACATCAAAAGACTGCATGAAAGTTGATCTTATTGACTCTTTGGTAGAAGAGATCAACATGGCTGAGAGTCTTGAATCAGAGTTGAAGAACATCTTTAAAGATGTTCAGCCTGATTTAGAGGATTCAGAGGACATGAAAGAGCCTCTGAAATTTCTTCTTAAAGAGGAAAAACATCCTAAACCCGAGCTCAAGCCATTACCACCATCCTTGAAATATGCGTTTCTGGGAGAAGGTGACACTTTTTCAGTGATCATAAGCTCTGCTTTAAATTCACAGGAAGAGGAGACACTTATTCAAGTGCTAAGGACACACAAGACAGCTCTTGGGTGGTCCATAGGTGACCTTAAGGGCATAAGCCCAGCTAGATGCATGCACAAAATCTTATTGGAGGATAATGCCAAACTAGTGGTTCAACCACAGAGGCGGCTAAATCCAGCCATGAAAGAAGTGGTGCAGAAAGAGGTCACCAAACTACTAGAGGATGGAATTATTTATCCTATTTCTGATAGCCCCTGGGTGAGCCCTGTCCAAGTCGTCCCAAAAAAGGGAGGCATGACAGTGATTCATAATGAAAAAAATGAACTGGTTCCTACAAGAACAGTTACAGGGTGGCGCATGTGCATTGACTACAGAAGGCTCAATACAGCCACCAGAAAGGATCATTTTCCTTTACCATTCATAGACCAGATGCTAGAAAGACTAGCAGGTCATGATTATTACTGCTTTTTGGATGGCTACTCAGGCTATAACCAGATTGCAGTAGATCCTCATGATCAAGAGAAAACAGCATTCACATGTCCATCTGGAGTGTTTGCTTATAGAAGGATGCCATTTGGGCTATGTAATGCGCCTGCAACCTTCCAGAGATGCATGCTCTCTATTTTCTCTGATATGGTGGAAAATTTTCTGGAAGTCTTCATAGATGACTTCTCAGTATATGGAGACTCATTCAGCTCCTGTCTTGATCACCTGAAACTTGTTCTGAAAAGATGCCAAGAAACCAACCTAGTTCTAAACTGGGAAAAATGTCACTTCATGGTGACTGAAGGGATTGTTCTTGGGCATAAAATTTCAAACAAGGGAATAGAGGTGGATCAAGCAAAAATAGAGGTAATTGAAAAATTACCACCACCTACCAATGTTAAGGCAATCAGAAGCTTTCTGGGGCACGCAGGATTCTATAGGAGGTTTATAAAGGATTTTTCAAAAATCGCAAAACCTCTAAGCAATCTGCTAGCTGCGGACACGCCATTTGTGTTTGACACAGAGTGCCTGCAGGCGTTCGAAACGCTGAAAGCTAAGCTGGTCACAGCACCAGTCATTTCTGCACCAGACTGGATGTTACCATTTGAGCTAATGTGTGATGCCAGTGATCACGCCATTGGTGCAGTATTGGGACAGAGGCATGACAAGCTTCTGCATGTCATTTATTATGCTAGTCGCGTTTTAAATGATGCCCAGAAAAATTACACAACCACAGAAAAAGAATTACTTGCAATGGTTTACGTCATTGACAAGTTCAGATCATACTTAGTAGGATCAAAAGTGATTGTGTATACTGATCATACTGCTCTTAAATATCTACTCACAAAGCAGGATTCAAAACCCAGGCTCATCAGATGGGTGTTGCTTCTGCAAGAGTTTGATATAGAAATAAGAGACAGAAAAGGAACAGAGAACCAAGTAGCTGATCATCTGTCCCGGATAGAGCCAGTAGAAGGGACGCCCCTACCCTCTCTTGAGATCTCTGAGACTTTTCCGGATGAGCATTTATTTGCCATTCAGGAAACACCATGGTTTGCCGATATTGCAAACTATAAAGCTGCAAGGTTCATACCCAAGGAGTACAACAGGATACAAAAGAAGAAATTAATTACTGATGCAAAGTACTACTTGTGGGATGAACCTTATCTCTTTAAGAGATGTGCAGACGGAATAATCCGTAGGTGTGTGCCTAGAGAAGAAGCACAGAAGATCCTGTGGCATTGCCATGGATCTCAATATGGAGGCCAATTCGGAGGTGAGCGAACAGCCACCAAGGTCCTCCAATGTGGCTTCTATTGGCCCACACTCTATAAAGATTCCCGAGAGTTTGTACGTAACTATGACAGTTGCCAAAGAGCTGGTAATCTGCCTCATGGTTACGCCATGCCTCAACAAGGAATCTTGGAAATTGAGTTGTTTGACGTATGGGGAATTGACTTCATGGGACCTTTCCCGCCATCATACTCAAACACTTATATTCTGGTGGCAGTTGACTATGTATCAAAATGGGTTGAAGCCATTGACACACCCACCAATGATACTAAGACAGTGCTGAAGTTCCTCCAGAAACATATCTTTAGCAGGTTTGGTGTCCCTATAGTACTAATCAGTGATGGGGGCACTCACTTCTGCAATAAACAGCTTTACTCTGCCATGGTTCGGTATGGAATTCGCCACAAGGTAGCTACTCCATATCATCCACAAACTAATGGGCAAGCTGAAGTCTCTAACAGAGAATTAAAGAGAATCCTAGAACGGACAGTAAATACCCGTAGAAAGGATTGGGCGCGGAGCTTGGATGATGCTCTGTGGGCTTACAGAACAGCATTCAAGACCCCTATAGGGACCTCTCCATACCAACTCGTGTATGGTAAGGCATGTCACCTGCCCGTGGAACTGGAACATAAGGCCTACTGGGCAACCAGATTCCTAAACTTTGATGCCAAATTAGCAGGAGAAAAACGATTGCTCCAGCTAAATGAGCTAGAGGAATTCAGATTCACAGCTTTCGAAAATGCCAAGCTTTATAAAGAGAAATAAAAAAAGTGGCATGACAGAAAGCTGTCATCTAGAATCTTTGAACCAAGACAGAAGGTTCTGTTGTTTAACTCTAGACTCAGGCTATTTTCCAGGAAACTGAAATCCCGGTGGAGGGGACCATATGTGATTACAAGTGTATCACCATATGGTTATGTGGAGCTTCAAGATATTGATTCTGATAAGAAGTTCATTGTCAATGGACAGAGAATCAAGCACTATCTTGAAGGCAACATTGAGCAAGAATGCTCAAGGCTGAAGCTAGATTAAAAGCTCAGCAAGGTCTAGCTAAAGACAATAAAGAAGCGCTTGCTGGGAGGCAACCCAGCCATGGGGCAACAATCCTCTAAGCATTTTGCCCTATTTTTATTTTTATTTGTTTATATAAAGTTCACTGACACTAAGGTGAGGAATCATTTACAGAAGACTTCGGCACACAAAACAGAGAAAAAGAGCTCACTGGCAAGAAAACGCCAGTAAAAGTGTATTTTGGGCGTTCAACGCCCAAAATGGGCATCCACTGGGCGTTGAACGCCAGTAATGGTAGCAATCTGGGCGTTCAACGCCAGAAATGGGCACCCACTGGGCGTTGAACGCCAGTAATGGCAGCAGCTGGGCGTTGAATGCCCAGGAGAGCAGCAAGTGGGCGCTGAACGCCCAAAACAGGCAGTGTTTGGGCGTTCAAACGCCAGGATGGCAGGGAGGAGACAAAACTCATTTTTATTCAATTTTTTTTCATTCTAAATCTTGATTTTCATACTTCAATACATGATCTCTTGCATAAACATGTTAAGAACTTTGATTTCTAAATTCCATAATTTCTAAAAACCCTACCCTAAAAATATCAAATGTATTTTAATCCATAGGCACCAGGCCTCTTTGCAAATTCAATCCAACTCTTTTCAAAAAATTTTTTTTACAAATCTATCTTTTCAACTCATCAATATCTTTTTCAAAACCTCCACTTTATCTGTTTCAAAATCTAAATCTATCTTTTTCAAAAATCTTTCATATCCTCTCAATTTTAAACTATATCTTCTCTTATCATATCTTCTATCTTATCTTTTCCAAATAAATCTTTTTATCATATCTTTATCTCTTCTTTTTCGAAAACCCACCCTCCCCCTCTATAAATTTGAGTTCGGCCTCCCTCTTCTCCCATCAATAATTGCACCTAGCTCTCCTTCTATCCCTCTCCTTCCTTTTCTTTTGCTTGAGGACAAGCAAACCTCTAAGTTTGGTGTGTTTATCCGCAATCACTAAGATCATGGCCCCCAAAGGAAAACAACCCACTCCAAGAGGCAAGAAAGAGAGCGTTCCAAAACCACTTTGGAATCAAGGGAAGTTCTTATCTAAAGAACATTCAGACCATTATAACAAAATAATGGGTCTGAGATCAGTGATCCCAGAAGTTAGATTCGATCTGAAAGAAGATGAATATCCGGAGATCCAGGAGCAAATTCGAATCAGGAACTGGGAAGTCCTAGCTAATCCTGAAACGAAGGTGGGAAGGAATATGATCCAGGAGTTCTATGCTAATATGTGGCAGACTGACAAGCAAAAACTATCTGGAACTACCTTCTATGAATATTGAACCATGGTCAGAGGAAAGATTGTTCATACCACCCCTGACAAGATCAGAGAGATCTTAAAGTTACCTCAGCTGAAAGATGATCCAGATTCCTTCAACAGGAGAATGATGAGAACAGACAAGGGTCTGGATAAGATTCTAGAGGACATATGTATCCCTGGAGCCAGGTGGACCACCAACACAAAGGGTGTCCCAAATCAACTCAAGAGAGAAGATCTCAAACTAGTCGCCAGAGGATGGCTGGACTTCATTGGGCATTCTCTGTTGCCTACTAGCAACCGTTCTGAAGTCACAGTTAAAAGAGCAGTGATGATCCATTGCATCATGATGGGAAAGGAAGTGGAAGTTCATCAGCTGATCTCAGCTGAACTCTACAAAATTGCTAACAAAAATTCTAAGGAGGCCAGGTTGGCTTATCCAAGCGTGATATCGCTACTCTGCAAGGATGCTGGAGTAAGGATGGGAATAACTGAGTACATCTCAGTTGAGAAACCAATCACCAAGGCATCAATGGAAAAACAACAAGCGCATGAGGATCCCACCAAGAAGAAAACGCAGGAATTCCTCCCAGAAATCCCTCAATCTGAATATTGGGAGTATCTTGAGACGTCTATCACCAAGATACGGGAAGCTATGGAGCAAATAATAAAAGAACAGAAGGAACACAGTCAAATTCTTACCTATATGTTTAAAGAACAAGAGGAGCAAGGGCGTGACTTAAGGGACTTGAAGCGCCAGAAGTTATCTCTTGCAGGACCGAGCACCCCAAGGATCAGAGGAACCCCTGTTCCCCCAGAATAAAGGTTGTTAAATTCCAATTTCTGCTTTAAATCTGTGATAGTGTCATTAGAAAAGTTCACCTTAGGAGTCATATAGTAGTAATTAGTATCTATTTTGATCTTATCTCCAATTAAGCTATAGTTTATTTTTCTCATCATCAGCAAACATGAATAAAATAGTAGATCTTTTGAATAAGAGGCAATAAAATTTTGAGTTTTAATAAGAGAAATTCTAATTAGTTACATGTGGTGGCAATACTTTCTGTCTTCTGAATGAATGCGTGAACAGTGCATATGTCTTTTGAATTTGTTGCTTAAGACTGTTAAATATGTTGGCTCTTAAAAAATTGATGAACATGAGACATGTTATTGATAATCTGAAAAATCATAAAAATGATTCTTGAAGCAAGAAAAAGCAGCAAAAAAAAAAAAAAGCAGAAAAAGCCAATAGCCCTTAAAACCAAAAGGCAAGGGTAATAAAAAGGATCCCAAGGCTTTGAGCATCAGTGGATAGGAGGGCCTAAGGGAATAAAATCCTGGCCTAAGCGGCTAAACCAAGCTGTCCCTAACCATGTGCTTGTGGCGTGAAGGTGTCAAGTGAAAACTTGAGACTGAGCGGTTAAAGTCAAGGTCCAAAGCAGAAAGAAGAGTGTGCTTAAGAACTCTGGACACCTCTAATTGGGGACTTTAGCAAAGCTGAGTCACAATCCAAAGGGTTCACCCAATTATGTGTCTGTGGCATTTATGTTTCCAGGGGTAATACTGGAAAACAAAGTGCTTAGGGCCACGACCAAGACTCATGAAATAGCTGTGTTCAAGAATCATCATACTGAAATAGGAGAATCAATAACACTATCTGAATTCTAAGTTCTTATAGATGCCAATCACTCTGAGCTTCAATGGATAAAGTGAGATGCCAAAACTGTTCGGAAGCAAAAAGCTGCTAGTCCCGCTCATCTAATTAGAATCTGAGCTTCACTCAAAAACTCTGAGATATTATTGCTTCTCAACCTATTAGTCTTCTATTTTATTTGTTTAGTTGCTTGAGGACAAGCAACAGTTGAAGTTTGGTGTTGTGATGAGCGGATATTTTATACGCTTTTTGGAGTTAATTTCATATAGTTTTTAGTATGTTTTAGTTAGTTTTTAGTTTATTTTCATTAGTTTTTAGGAAAAATTCATATTTCTGGACTTTACTATGAGTTGTGTGTTTTTCTATAATTTCAGGTATTTTTCTGGCTGAAATTGAAGGAGCTGAGCAAAAATCTGATTCAGGCAGAAAAAGGACTGCTGATGCTGTTGGATTCTGACCTCCCTGCACTCAAAGTGGATTTTCTGGAGCTACAGAACTCGAAATGGCGTACTTCTAATTGCGTTGGAAAGTAGACATCCAGGGCTTTCCAAAAATATATAATAGTCCATACTTTGCTCAAGGATAGACGACGTAAACTGGCATTCAACGCCAGTTCTCTGCCCAATTCTGGCGTCCAGCGCCAGAAAAGGATTAAAAGCTGGAGTTCAACGCCAGAAATGGATCCAAACCTGGCGTTGAACGCCCAAAATGGCCTTATGCAAGTGAATTACTTAAATCTCAGCCCCAGCACACACCAAGTGGGCCCCAGAAGTGGATCTCTATACCATCTGCTATAGTTTACTCATTTGCTGTAAACCTAGGCTACTAGTTTAGTATTTAAACAACTTTTAGAGACTTATTCTGTATCTCATGACATTTTAGATCTGAATTTTTTACTCTTTGACGACATGAGTCTCTAAACTCCATTGTTGGGGGTGAGGAGCTCTGCTGTGTCTCGATGAATTAATGCAAGTATTTCTATTTTCCATTCAAACACGCTTGTTCCTATCTAAGATGTTCATTCGCGCTTAACTGTGATGAAGGTGATGATCTGTGACATTCATCACCTTCCTCAAACCATGAACGTGTGCCTGACAACCACCTCCGTTCTATATCTGATTGAATGAGTATCTCTGAGATCTCTTAATTAGAATCTTTGTGGTATAAGCTAGAACTGATGGCGGCATTCATGAGAATCCAGAAAGTCTAAACCTTGTCTGTGGTATTCCGAGTAGGATTCAATGATCGAATGACTGTGACGAGCTTCAAACTCGCGAGTGCTGGGCGTTAGTGACAGACGCAAAAGGATGAAGAACCCTATTCCAGTATGATCGAGAACCGACAGATGATTAGCCGTGCTGTGACAGAGCATGTGAGCATATTCTTCACTGAGAGGATGGGATGTAGCCATTGACGACGGTGATCCCCTACATACAGCTTGCCATAGGAGGACGTGCGTGCGTGAATCAGAAGATAGAGGAAAGCAGAGATTCAGAAGACAAAGCATCTCCAAAACTCCAACATATTCTCCATTACTGCATAACAAGTAACCTTTAATTTATGCTCCCTTGGTTATTCGCAATTCAACTGATAAACATAATTGATTTCCTGACTAAGAATTACAAGATAACCACAGCTTGCTTCAAACCAACAATCTCCGTGGGATTCGACCCTTACTCACGTAAGGTATTACTTGGACGACCCAGTGCACTTGCTGGTTAGTGGTACGCGTTGTGAAAAGTGTGATTCACAATTCGTGCACCACCCTTGCGCTGGAACTGTGCTAGAAGTATAAAATCACCCCACGTGTACGCGTCCCTGACGCGTGCGCGTCATTTCGCTTTCAGACCACCCACGCGTACGCGTGGGCGATGCTTACGCGTCAAATGACCAACTCAGTTTTCACGCGTACGCGTGATGCACGCGTACACGTCACGCCCTGTTTTTAAATTCTTACTTCTTTCTTCTCTCCTTTCTCCTTCTTTCCTCCTCCTTTCTTACTTTCTTCTTCCTCATTTCTTTAACTTCTCATCCTTATTCTCTTTCATTCTATTTTCTTTATTACATTTACATACTTTCGTTCATTGCATTTTCATTTTGTGCATCTTTTTATTTTCTTTTCTAAGTTATTATTTTACCATTGGTGTTAAATGTTCTTATTCAACTGTTGCATCTTTTCTTGAATTATTTTGGTGCTTCATGACTTGTTTTATTCTGATTGGGTAATATTCTTCAAGTCAATGCTAATCTTTTATGATACTTGCATTCCATTTGCATTGATATGCACTTATACTATCTTGCATTACCTACTATCTCTTCCCCTTTGTTGCAATTTTGCACTATTGATATGCCATTTGCTTCTACTATTTTCTCACTTGCATGTTGTAGCTATCATGTAATTGAGACCCTCATTATTTGGCATTAATCCAGCCATATTTTATTTGTTTTCTATCTTTGTTTTTGGGTTACTTCTCTTCCCTTTTTCTTTCAGGATGGCCACCAGGAAGGGAAACGGAAAACTTTTACATAGGGCGACAGACAAGTCCATCTACACAATCTTTGGAGAAAAGCATCAGTTGGATCAACTCGTCCACTTTCACATCTTAGCATGCACCGAGGACGGTGCAATCTTTAAGTGTGGGGAGGTCGATACCGACTTCCGTGGATTAGTTAGTTTCTATTTCAACACCAATGTTTAATTTTCTATGTTAAATTAGTTGTTGCATTTGCATGTTTGATTGCATGTTTGATTGCATGTTTGATTGCATGTGTTGCTTGATTTTGTGCACATTTTACCACTACTTGGTTGAAGTAATAAATTTCTTTTCAAGACTCTATTTTATAATATTTCACTAATTTAAATTAAAACTTTTTTGTTAAACTTGTCTGAAGATTGTAAATTGGAACATGAATTATAGCTAAGAACACACAAACTTGTGAGATTTAAGCTTAATTACATGGTTACACTATTTAACCATAACATTCCGTTCTTGTGTGTTTTCTTCTCTATGATTGCAATCTATAGTTTGTTCCATTCTATATGTCCATTGTTTAGTGTATTTGC
The DNA here is from genome assembly GCF_003086295.3 of Arachis hypogaea. Taxonomy (NCBI): domain Eukaryota; kingdom Viridiplantae; phylum Streptophyta; class Magnoliopsida; order Fabales; family Fabaceae; genus Arachis; species Arachis hypogaea. The sequence continues at coordinate 120,252,146 of NC_092048.1, forward strand.
ATGCATACATGTGATTGAGACCATTAATTGTTATTAGCTCACTTATCCCAAATAGCCTACCACTTTAATTACCTTTGTTTGCCACTTTGAGCCTTTTAATCCCCATTTGTTCTTTATATTACCACATCACTAGCCTTAAGAAGAAAAACAATTAATTACCCCAATTGAATCTTTGGTTAGCTTAAGATAGAGATTATGTGTCATTTAAGTGTGGGGAACCGTTGGAACTTAAGTTGATAAGAAAGTATTGAATTTTATTGGTAAGATATTGGGAATTTGGGGTACCTACTCATGTGAGACCAGAAAGACCGTGTGCATTGATATGTTATGTTTATTTTTATGTTAAAAAATATAAAAAATATAAAAAATAAAAAAATATTACAATATAAATAAATAAATAAGGGAACAAAATAACCCTAATGTTAAGTTTAATAAAAGATCAATGCATATGTGATAAAACTAAAGAAATATTTGGTACATGAGTATGTGATACAAAAGTGGGAACTTTGGGTAGCTAGCTAGGCATGATTTTGGAATTACATGGAGTGTGTGTGTATGTTAGGTGAAAGCTTAGGTTCATCAAAGATTCATATTTTAGCTCACTTGGCCATACATATATCCTCACCCTTACCTTAGCCCCATTACAACCTTGAAAATACCTCACAATGTTTGTATTGGTGTACTAAATTTTTGTTGATTGGTTAGATGAAGAACAAAGTCTAGAAAGCATGACTAGAGAAGAATAGAGTGAATTAACCCTAGACACTTGAGCGATTAGAGTGCATATACACTACCAGTGAGGGTTCAATGCTTGATTCTATGTTCCCTGCTTTCATGAGCTATCTTGTTACAAGTTTACTTGTCTTTTATTGTGTGATTTAAATTAGTAGAATCTGATTTGTTTTTGTCTTGGGAACCTATTCACTTTTTAACCAAGTAGACAGAATCATCTTAGCATATAGTTGCATTCATAGGTTGCATCTCATGAGTCTTACTTTCCTCCATTCATTCTATATATCTCCTTGAGCTTAGCATGAGGACATGCTAATGTTTAAGTGTGGGGAGATTGATAAAGCACTATTTTATGGTTTATCTTGTGCTCAATTGAGTGATTTTTATCAAGTCTTTGCACACTTATTCATATAAATTGCATGATTTTACATTTTCCTTCTTAATTCTATGCTATGATTGAAAACATGCTTCTTTGGCCTTAAATTACTAATTTTAATCCTCTCCTATTACCATTCGATGCCATGATCTGTGTGTTAAGTGTTTTTAGGCTTTATAGGGTAGGAATGGCTTAGAGAATGGTAAGGAAGCTTGGAAAAATGGAAGGAACACAAGAAACAGCTGACCAGCAAGGAACGACGCGCGCACGTACATCACGCGTGCGCGTGATTTGGAGATTTTCACAGCGACGCGTGCTCATACCTGACGCGTACGCGTGAAAAGCAAAAATGCATGGCGACGCGTGTGCGTACCTGATGCGTACGCGTGACTGACACGTACGCGTGTGATAAACCATTATTTTATGATTTATATTGTGTTTAATTGTATGGTTTTATCAAATCTTTACCCACTTATTCATATAATTAGCATGTATTTACAATTCTTTCCCAAAATTGTTCATGATTGAAAACTTGCTTCCTAGAGACTTTTAATTACTCTCCTTTATCCCATTCGATGTCGTGATTCGTGTGTTAAGTGTTTCAGGCTTCATAGGACATGAATAACTTGAAAATTGGAGAGGAAGCTTGCAAAAATGAAAGGAACACAAGAAACTAAGGAGATGACCAGCAAACAATGACGTGAGCGCATGGCCCACGCGAACGAGCGAAGTAAAGAAATCGCAGTGACGCGGACGCGTGCCCGACGAAAACGCGTGGATTGGAGTCTGTACGCCTGACGCGAACGCGTGGCAAGGAAAAAGCTGAATGACGCGAACGCGTGGACGACGCGTACGCGTGACCTGCGCGATCTGCAAAAATAATAGAATATGCTGGGGGCGATTTTGGGCCACTTTTTGACCCAGTTTTTGGCCCAGAAACACAAACTAAACCTAGGGAACATGCAGAAACTCAAACAGGCATCCACACACATTCAGATTCACAACATTAGGATTACTCTTAGTTTTAGATCTGAGTTTTAGAGTTACATTACATTGATAGTTTATGCTTTTGCTTTTGAGAGTGGATGTTGAAGAGTCATCACCTCCGTTGAAGACATTACTTTAGTTTGTTTCCTCATTCCTTATTTTTAATTATTGGTTATGTTCAGATGATTATGTTGCGTTTTGAATTTATTAATACATAGAATTATTTTTATTTTAATTAATTTTAATTCTCTATTTTATTTTAATTAATTATGTCTTCGCATATTTTTATGATTATTAATTTCATGTCAATGGAGTAGATCCTCCACTTGACATGGGGGTTAATTAAGAGGAGATACTTGAGTTAGAATGCTCAAATGTTTGGTTAAACTGGACGTTGTTGGCTAATTCCATACCTACTAACACTAGACCTCTCCAAGGGAGAGGGCAAGGATCTGAGGGTAAGAGTTAGCTCAATCACCATACCTTTCCTTATTTAGTAAGAGAAAATCGAGTGAGAACAACAACCTTTTTACACCACACTTGAGAAGATCCCAACAAGGATAGAAGTTCTGCTTAATTATTCCCCCAGTCAAGGCTTTTTTATTCAGAGCATCAATAATTATTCTTAGTTTATTTTTATTGCCTTAATTCACAATTATTTTAATTGCTCATTATCAAACTCAACTTTCTGGGAATTTTCTGATTAATAAATTAGCACTCTTTCCTGCAACTCGTTGGGAGACGACCTGGGACTCATACTCCCAGTATTTTATTTCTAAAATTTGTGACAACCCTTTTCTAAATTGGTGAGGCAGATCTTATCCGGTTAAGAGCTATACGTGCAACGCTGCTCTTAATTGAATCTCTAAATTGGTTAATTTCTGCCACGCACCAATTTTTGGCGCCGTTGTCGGGGAGTTGCAATAGTGTGATAAATTATTAATTAGTGTATATATTTTATTTTATTTGCATATTTTATTTTTATTTCTGTTACCATGAGTTACATGTCTTTCTCATTGAATGACGCGTTCATTGCCTGATCCGAGTTTAGTCCCATTTGATCCTGAAATTGAAAGAACTCTTTCACATATTAGATGAACTCGACGTCGGTTAGCCTCCGAGGGTGGTGAAGTGATTATTATCAATTCACCAGTCTCATTTGAGGGCGAATCTGAACTGCCATCTGAGAGCGAGACAAGCTCATTTACTACTGATCCAGTTGATTCTCGTGCAGGAAACATGACAGCACCTAGGAGGATTACTCTCCAGGAGGCAGGAGTCCCAGACTTTACATTGCAGCCGTATCAAGTGCATCACCCGACTGCAGATACAGATTTTGAACTAAAAACCGCACTGATCAACTTGATGCCCAAGTTTCATAGCTTACCTGCTCAATAGCCTATCAAGCACCTTAGGAATTTCCAAACAGCTTGTTCTACTGTTAGGCGTCATGGTGCAGATGAAACTTCTGTTCTGTTAATCACTTTCCCGTTTTCTCTTGAGAAAAAAGCGAGGGAGTGGTACTACTACCAACCTCAAGCAACTGTTACTAACTGGGACACGCTTAGAAGAGAATTTTTGGAGAAATACTTTCCAGCTGAAGTTACTGATAGATTGAGGAAAGAGATTTCAATGATTGTTCAAGGCAAATCCGAGACTCTCTACGAATACTGGGAGAGCTTCAACAATCTCCTGGACGCATGTCCCCATCACATGATTGATAGACTAGTTTTGATCAACTACTTATCTCAAGGCATGAACCCACAGGATAAAACTACACTGGAAGGTTCTAGTAATGGTTCTTTGAAGAAATACAAAACCGCATATGAAGCATGGCAGCTGATCAGCGACTTAGCTGAGTCCACTAGGAATCATAGACAGAGACGTAACCCCAAAGCTGTTGCAGAGATTTCCTCTAGCAAAGAAACTACCGCTCTCACCCAGAGTATATGTGAAATGACCAACCTACTGAAACAAATGCAGTTGAATCAACAACAAGCTCAACCTTCACCACAACAGATTCAACAGTTAGTTTCACCAAGAGTATGCGGGATCTGTGCTGATTATAGTCATTATACTGATGAATATCTGCAGCTCCAGGAAGACAACACCGTAGCAGCCACTCACAACTTCTATGACCGCCCGAATCAAGGATACAATCAACAAGGTGGCAACTACAACCAAGGTGGCAACAATAACCATGGATGGCAGGACAATTCCAACCAAGGTTGGAGAGATAATTTTAACCATGGCTGGAGAGATAACTTTAACAGAGGAGGCAGAGACAATAATGGAAACCAGAGGTGGAATAACAATAACAACAACAGATACCAGAATCAGAACCAACCTTATAGAGCACCTCACCTTAGACAATTACAAGGAACCCAGCAAACCCAACAACAAGTCTCTCAGACTACTTATTCTAATTCTTCATCAAATGACGAGATACTCTGTTCTATTGCGCAAGGACAGCAAGACATGCATGCTCAGCTTAACTCCAGTCTGAATGGCTTAACTACCACTATACAAGCTCTCGTCTCCCGGATGGATTCCTTACTTAATTTCAGACATCAACCTTCAAGCTCTAATGGAATTCCTTCTGAACCACTACCTAATTCCAAGTGTGGCATCAACGTCATCACTCTAAGGTCCAGAACCACACTGCAGGAGAGGAACCATGAGAAGCCAAACCCTTCAGAAAATGTGTCAACAGAGGATATGGTAGAAGTAGAAGATGCTGAAGAGGAAGAAGACGTACAAGATATAGTTGAAGAAAAGGAAGCTCAACCACAGAATGAAGCACCAAAGGAGGCAGAAGCTGAAATTTGCGCCCTTCCTATTCTATTTCCACAACTTGCAAGGAAGCCCAGGAAACAGATGGAACTTGACCCCAAAATGGTAGAAATATTCAAAAAGGTTGAGGTAACTGTTCCCCTTTTTGATGTTATTCAACAGGTACCTAAATACGCAAAGTTTCTAAAGGATTTATGCATACATAAAGATAAAATTAATGAATTAGAAACTATTCCTTTAGGTAGTTCTATATCTGCTTTAATGGGGGAAATACCTGAAAAATGTAGTGATCCAGGTCCATGTATGGTTAGCTGTACCATTGGAGGTGTAATATTTTCTAACTGTATGTGTGATTTAGGAGCATGTGTTAGTATAATGCCTTTGTCCATATATGATATTTTGAGGCTCCCTCCCTTAAAAAGGTCGGCAGCTCGTTTTGTGTTGGCAGATAAAAGCATTATTATAGTAGTTGGAATTACTGAAGATGTACTATAGTGAGCATTAAAGGGCTTACATTTCCCATTGATTTCTACATCCTAGAAATGCCCCTAATGACTCAGGAAGACTATCATCAATCCTGCTTGGAAGACCATTCCTGAAGACTTCAAAGTTCAAGCTGGATGCATTCTCAGGAACTTACTCCTTTGAGATAGATGGTAGAACAGTGAGTTTCAGTTTAAATGAAGCTATGAAGCATCCTCCAGAAGATCATTCTATCTTCCAGTGTGATATTATTGATGAAACTGTAGCTGAAGTTCACCAGGAAGAATTAGAAGAGAAGTACATGGAGCAAGGTCCAAGTGTGGGGACACTTTCTAAAAATAATGAGAAAACTCTACCTTTATCACCAGCCCCGGATGATCCAAAACCTAGCTATGAGTAGAAATTAGAATTGAAGCCCCTTCCTTCACACCTCAAGTATGCTTACGTTGAGGATAAGCAGAAGTTCCCAGTCATCATTGCAAGGGAACTCACTTCTCAACAAGAAGAGTAACTACTCAGAGTGCTGAGAAAACATAAGAAAGCAATTGGATGGAGCTTGGCGGATATAGTAGACATCAGTCCTCAAATTTGTGAGCACAGAATATTCTTAGAAGAGGGAGCAAAGTGATAAACCATATTTCATGAGTTATTTTGTGCTTAGTTTGAGTGATTTATTCAATCCTTCACCCATTTATTCATATTAATTGCATGGTTTTACTTTCCCTTCCTTATTATGTGATGTATGTGAAAAACATGTTTCCTAAGCTTTAATATTAATTATTTTAATTACCTTTATTTCTATTCGATGCCGTGATTAGTGTGTTGAGTAGTTTCAGATTTTCTAAGGCAGAATGACTTAAAGGATGGAAAAGGAAACATACAAAAATGGAAGGAAAGCACAAAACGGAGCTTCTGAAGAAACTGGCATCCACGCGATCGCATGGACGAAGCGATCGCGTGCCAAGCACGAATCAGCAGCGACGCGGCCGCATGACTGACGCGATCGCATGGCAAGGAAATGCTCCAAATGACGCAACCGCGTGACCCACGCGGACGCGTGACAGAGGCCACGCACCAGAAATTGCAGAAAACGCTCATAGCGAATTCTGAAGCCCTTTTTGGCCCAAATCCAAGTCCAGAAGGCATAGACCAGAGGTTATGAAGTGGGGGAATGCATCCATTCAGGGAGAGCTCGCCAATTTTCACTTTCCATGATTTAGATTTAGTTTGAGAGAGGTTCTCTCCTCTCTCTCTTAGGATTAGGATTAGGATTTAGGACTTCTCGTAGTTTGTAAGAGTGACTCTCGATCCAGGTTTAATATTTACTTTAATGCTTTTATTCGTACCTATAAATGTTGCCAACTTGACTTATGAATCCTTCCCATGTTATGATTTGAATTAATGATTAATTGAGGTATTTCAGTTATTGATTTCTTTCTCCTTAATTTGTGTTACCATTGCTTTCTATCTAAGGACATTTTTATTCCAACAATTTTACTTTTTTCCTTTTGGTCTTAGTTAAGAAATCAGTAACTCAACATTATTAAACTCAGCATAATTGATAATCGTTATCTTGCTAATTGAACTGAACTTCAATAATCCCAACTTTTTCTTAGGAAATAAATAGGATTCGAAGGTCAAACTAATTAGTCCCTTGACTTTCCTTTACTTTAGTAAAGGTTAACTAAGTGGAATTTAGATTCAACTTTCATTATTGTTGAGAGAGATAACTAAGTTGGACTTCCAATTTCTCTTACCTTGCCAAAAGTTGCTTTACAGTGTTTATTTATTTCAATTGCCATCTACTTTACTTGTCATTTAAATCACTTGCTTCTCACCTTCTAAACCCCGATTACAACCTTTATAGCCAGTAATAAGAACATACTTCCTTGCAGTTCCTTGAGAAGACGACCCGAGATTTGAATACTCGGTTAACAATTTTTAAAGGGGTTTGTTACTTGTGACACCCAAAACGTTTGTAAGAAAGGTTGATTGCTTGGTTTAGTAACTATACTTACAACGAGAGTTTTTATAACCTCTGAACCATCAATCTTCCGCTCTTTCACAAAGCCTGTCCGTCAGCCTCAAAGAAGATTGAATCCCACCATCTTAGAAGTTGTCAAGAAGGAAGTGACCAGGCTACTTGAGGAAGATATTATTTACCCGATTTCAGACAGTGAATGGATCAGCCCAGTACAAGTAGTGCCAAAGAAGTCTGGAGTCACAACAATAAAGAATGAACATGGAGAGCTCTTGACAACTAGAGTGCAGAATTCATAGAGAGTTTGCATTGACTATAGGCGTCTCAACCAAGCCACTCGCAAGGATCACTATCCCTTGCCATTCATTGATCAAATGCTTGATCGCCTATCAGGTAAATCTCATTATTATTTTTTAGATGGTTATACAGGATACTTTCAAATTTATATAGCTCCTGAAGATCAGGAGAAGACTACTTTTACATGCCCTTTTGGAACGTATGCTTATAAAAGAATGCCCTTTGGCTTGTGTAATTCCCCTGCTACTTTCCAAAGATGCATGATGAGTCTTTTCTCTTATCTTATTGAGAACTGTATGGAGGTTTTTATGGATGATTTTAGTATATATGGTGATTCATTTATCCTTTGCTTGGATAGTTTATCTAAAGTGTTAGACAAATATGTTAATACAAACCTTGAATTAAATTTTGAAAAATGTCACTTTATGGTCAAACAAGGAATTGTACTAGGACATGTTGTGTCTAATACTGGCATTTCTGTAGATCCAGCAAAGGTGGATGTTATTTCTAGTTTACCTTATCCCTCCTCCGTGAGGGAAGTCCATTCGTTCCTTGGCCACGCAGGTTTTTACAGGAGGTTCATTAAGGAGTTCAGTAAGGTAGCACTACCATTATCCAGATTGTTGCAGAAAGATATTGAGTTCGAGTTCATTGAGAGCTGTATGCAAGCGTTTGATAAGCTGAAGACCGCCCTGACTCAAGCTCCAATTGTAAGAGGACCAGACTGGAGCCAACCATTTGAAATTATGTGCGATGCTTCCAACCACGCAGTAGGAGCAGCGCTGGCTCAGCGCTAAGGTAAGGATCCTTTTGTAATTGCTTATGCATCTAAGACTTTAGATGCTGCTCAGTCTAATTATACTACTACTGAAAAGAGCTTCTTGCTATTGTTTTTGCTCTGGATAAATTCTGAGCCTATTTACTTGGTACTAAGGTAGTAGTGTATTCAGACCATGCAGCTCTAAAATATTTATTAGCTAAAAAAGAGTCCAAGCCAAGGCTAATACGTTGGATACTACTGTTACAAGAATTTGATCTAGAAATTAAGGACAGGAGTGGTAACCAGAATTTAGTGGCAGACCACTTGAGTCGCCTTGAGCACATTAAGGGTGACTCCACTCCTATTAATGATAATTTCCCATTTGATAACTTACAAGCAGTATCTGAAGTAGTTCCTTAGTACGCATCCGTAGCTAATTATCTAGTTAGCCATCTTTTCCTCTAAATTTTAATAAGTACCAGAGAGACAAGCTGAAAAGCGAGTCCAAATATTATATATGGGATGACCCATATTTATGGAGGTGTGGTGCTGACCAGGTAATTAGACGGTGTGTTCTTCAATCAGAATTCCAGTCTATTTTAGAGGCCTGCCACTCATCTGAGACTAGAGGACATTTTGGCCCTCAAAGAACAGCTAGAAAAATCCTAGACTGTGGATTCTGGTAGCCTACTCTTTTTAAAGACACTGCTGAATTTTGTAAATCTTGTTCCCCGTGCCAAAGGTTTGGTAATATATCCAAGAGGGATGAGATGCCTCAACAGCATATGCTTTTCTATGAAATTTTTTATGTATGGGGCATTGACTTCATGGGTCCATTTCCAAATTCTAATGGTTACTTTTATATACTGTTAGCTGTAGATTATGTTTCTAAATGGGTGGAAGCAATTCCTACCCGTACTGATGATGCTAACACTGTTGTTTCCTTTGTTAAAAACCATATTATTTGTCGCTTTGGATCACCACGAGCAATCGTGAGTGATCAAGGTACCCATTTTTGTAATAGGAGACTAACAGGATTACTGAAAAGGCTTGGGATAATTCACAAAGTAGCAACAGCTTATCATCCCCAGACCAATGGACAAGAAGAAGTATCTAACCGAGAGATTGAACATATTCTGGAGAAGATAGTAAAACCTCATAGAAAGGACTAGAGTGCCAGGTTACAAGATGCACTCTGGGCATATAGAACAGCGTACAAGACACCCATTGGGATGAGCCCCTTCCGCTTGATATACGAAAAGGCTTGCCACCTTCCAGTAGAGGTGGAACACAAGGCTTTCTGAGCTGTGAAGGAGTGCAACATGAATCTTACAAAAGCTGGTGCTGAAAGAAAGCTACAACTAGCAGAACTAGAGAGCCTTCACCTAGAAGCATATGATAACTTTAGGCGTTACAAGGAGAAAATGAAGGCTGTCCATGACAAGCACATTAAAAGGAAAGAATTCAAACTAGGGGAGTTAGTTCTACTATATAACTCCAGACTGAGGCTCATGCCAGGTAAACTGAGATCAATATGGAAAGGTCCCTACAGAGTAGAAAAGGTAGAGCCATAGGGAGTTTTCCACCTGCGTCATCCTACTAGCTCCAAATTTCTAAAGGTCAATGGACATCACCTAAAGCTTTATCATGGTGAGAAGATGAAGAATCAAAAGGAACTGGAGATTTTCCTCTTGGGAGACCCACCAAGAGAAGCAGAATGAGCCTGAAGAGTGTCCAACTTAAGGACGTAAAAGCAAAGTGCTAGGTGGAAGACAACCCACCATGGTATGATCGTTCCGTTTCAGTCTTAGTTTTAATTTTATTCTATTTTCATGATGTTAATGACTCTCATCATCATCCCTGCATATAGATGCACATAGTTTGCATGAACATTTTGCATATTTTTTATTTATTTATTTTAATTAAAAAAAACATGCACGCGACGCGGCAGCGTCGCTGACGCGTCCGCGTCACATGTGCGTAGGGAAGAAAACAAAGTTGAACAGAAAGTCACGTGAAAGCGTGGCTGGAGGCGTGCCTTAGGCACAAACACGCTCACGCGTCCGTGTCACCCACACGTCCGCATCACCCACGCGAACGCGTGACCCTGTAAAATCGACGTAAATAGGTGTATGGCAGCATGTTGTGATGGAGCTGGGCTGGACTGATGCTAGAAGCACCAGCTACATCACGCGACCGCATGCCCTATGCGGCTGCGTCATTTTCAAAACATCGCCATTCATCCGATCGCGTCAACCACGCGATCGCGTCACCCAAATGTTTTGGCAAAATAAGTTTTAGACAGAGAGTTACGCGACCGCGTCGCTGCCCTTGCGCCAATCGCACAAATCAGGTCGCGCAACCGCGTGAGCCACGCGTCCGCGTCGTATGCGGCGCACAGAATTTTCAGATCAGCCAAAATATCTTATCTTTTCTTCCCCAAATCCTAATTTTTCTTTTCCTTTGTTATTTCTTTCTTCCCCCTTCTTCTTTCTCTACTCATTCTCACTTTTTACCTTCTTCTTCCTTATTTTTTACATCCATTATCAAGGTTCTTTTCTTTCTCTCTTTACTTTTTACTTTCCCTTATCAATTTTATTCATGTCTTAAATTTTTCTTTTCACCTTTATTACCTATATTTTTCCTTATTTTCTTTCTTTTTACTCCTTTTTATTGGTGTTGAAAATTTATTTCAGTCTTTATTTTCCATATTTTGCTTGTGGATTATCATGGATTTGTTTGACAATTAAATATTACTTTTCATAAGGATTGCTTGCATGTTCAAATTTACTACTTTCAATAACATATTCAACATGCATGCCAAGTATTTGTGAAATTGTCCGTATGGCATTGCACATTATTTTAATTTATTCTATCCCACTACTTTAATGCCTGCTTTTCACAAAACCTCTTTTATATTTTATTGATTAAAATTTAATTGTCAACACAAATAGGTTGTTAGTATGAAAGACTTGGTAATCTAACTTGGACATTGAATGCTTGATCTATGCTACTCATGCCTTTGCCAGCATGCCAATAAACATCTTGCATTTAATTGCCATCACATGCATCTACTATATTACCTTTGATGAACTTTTCACATGGATTCGTGACCATGTGTTAACGACATCCTTATTTACCGTGCATTGATTACCATCTTTAATATTCGCCCCCTTGCTCGAACCCTTCACTTTACACATCACTTTCTCTTCCCTTTTTCAAGATGGCCACCAAGAAAGGAAAGGAGAAAGCCACTCCCAAACCACCAGCAAGGAGAGGAACAAAAAGAGCATTAGTGGCAAAGCCATCTTCAACAGCAGTAAAGCCCTCAACAAAAAGAATCAAGAGGATCATCAAGATCGATGAAAAAGAAAAAGCTTTTCCAGCAAAGGACACTGCGCGGTTTCCTAACCGCTACTGTGAGCAGATGTTCCCCATCCTGGCAGTGAGGAATTACAACAATGAATACCTTCTCATCCTCCCAACGCGCATTGCTGAATTTGTTGAGCCGCAAATCGAATGAAGACAATGGGGATTCCTACGAAGACAGCCACGGCAGGTTAATCTTTCATGGGTAGTAGAATTCTACTCTAACTTTCACATGCCAACCATGCAGTCTGTTTATATCCGTCAGAAGCAAGTCCCCATAGCTGAAGAGGCTATTCAACAAGCTTTAGATCTTCCCCCTGCTCCGGAAGGATTAGACGCATTCCAAGAAGCCTCACTCAAGCGCCAGACATACCAATTTGATTGGGACACCGTTCTCAGAGTTATAGCACAACCTGACAGCTTATGGATCTACGGATACCATCGTTCCTGACCTAAGGGAATATCGGCTTCAGCACTTACCTTGGAGGCTAGAGTATGGGCACAGATCATGTCCCATTATGTATTTCCGAGCACTCACGAGTCCTCCTTCACTGCAGACATGGATGTTTTACTCTGGTGTATCCTTACAGACCAGCACCTAAACTTACCAAGACACATCCGGAATGCAATGAGATACGTACAAATTGCGGGCAACTTACCTTTTCCCGCCTTGGTTTCAGATCTCGTCTCAGCAGCCGGAGTCTCCTACAGAACTGAGGACACCAAAGCCATACTCCCACGAGATGATCAGTATGTCCCTAATGGAAAATATATCAGACCACCAGCAGCCACTACAAGCCAGCCTACAGAACCGGCTGCAGACATTCCTCCTTCAGCACCACAAGCACCTATAACAAACCAACTGCTCCATCAAATATTTGAAAGGTTGGATCGGCAGGAACACAAAGCAAAGATAAGAGAGCGCTGTAACAAGTGCCGATTCACATACCTCAAGGAGCTACTTATGGGAAACTACAAAGACCCAGACACCTCGGAGTCCACTTCATTTACCAGCACAGGGAGCCATGACGGTCCCGATGGTGGAGATGCTGCTACCAGCCCCCCTTTATTCCTGACAAATGGCACCGAGGACGGTGCAAAGCCTTAAGTGTGGGGAGGTCGGTCAGTACCTGACTTCCGGAGGTAATTTCTTTCCCTTAAAACACCAATAAAATAGGATATTTAGTTAATTTTTCTTTTATCTAGATATAATAGATTACATAGAAATAGGTTATTCACATGCATGTTCTACTTGATTGAAAATAATAAGTTTCTTCTAAAACCTTATTTTTAAAAAATTTCACTAACTTAAAGCAAAACTTTTGTGTGAAAACTTGTTTGAAGTTGTATTTGGAACATAGTTTAAAAAGCTAAAAACACACAACCTGTGAGATTTGAGCTTAATTACATGGTTACATTATTTAACCATAATTATTTTATTCTTGTGTGTTTGCTTCTCTATGATTGTAATCTTATTTTGTTTCCTCCTATATGTCCAGTATTTAATATATTATATGCATGCGTATGATTGAGGCCATTATTTGTTTAGCTCACTTATCCCAAATAAACCTACCCTTTAAATTACCTTTGTCAGCCACTTTGAGCATTTTTATCCCATTTGTTCTATATTTTACCACATTATTAGCCTTAAGCGGAAAAATAATTAAATATCCCAATTGAATCTTTGGTTAGCTTAAGATAGAAATTATGTGTTAATTAAGTATGGGAAAATTGTGGGAACAAGGGTTAATAAGGGAATGTGTCATGATAAAATAATGAGAATTTGGGTACCTACTCATGTGAAACTATGAAAATTTAAAATCCATGTGCATTGATAAGTTGTGTTTATTTTTTTAAAAATATTAATAGTAATTAAGTAAATAAATAAGGGGACAGAATTACCCCAATGCTAAGTTAATGAATTTCAATGCATATGTGATAGAATTAAAGAAAAGTTGATACATGAGTATGTAATGCAAAAGTGGGAAATTTTTGGGTAGTTAGGCATGAATTTAAAAGTATATAGAGTGTATGTTAGGCGAGAGCTTAGGTTAATTAAAGATTCATATTATAGCTCACTTGGCCATACATATATCCTTACCCCTACCTTAGCCCTGTTACAACCTTGAAAAGACCTCATGATGTTTGCATTGGTATATTAAATATTGTTGATTGGTTAGGTGAAGAACAAAATTTTAGAAAGCATGACTAGAGAAGAGTAGAGTGATTACCCTATACACTTGAGAGATTAGAGTGCATATACACCATCAGTGAGGGTTCAGTGCTTACTTCTATGTTCCCTGCTTTCATGAGCTATCTTCTTACAATGTTACCTGTATTTACTATATGAATTAAGTTAGTGAAAAATTTAATTTATATTTGTCTTGGATAGCTTATTTACTTTTAACCAAGTAGACAAGAAGCATATAGTTGCATTCATATATATATATATATATATATATATATATATATATATATATATATATATATATAGGTTGCATTGCATTTCATGAGTTTTGCATTTCCCTATTCATTTACTCTATCTCCTTCAACTAAGCATGAGGACATGCTATTGTTCAAGTGTGGGGAGATTGATAAACCATTATTTTATGATTTATATTGTGTTTAATTGTGTAGTTTTATCAAATCTTTACCCACTTATTCATATAATTAGTATGTATTTACAATTCCTTCCCAAAATTATTCATGATTGAAAACTTGCTTCCTAAAGACTTTTAATTACTCTCCTTTATCCCATTCGATGCCGTGATTCGTGTGTTAAGTGTTTCAGGCTTCATAGGGCATGAATAACTTGGAAATTGGAGAGGAAGCTTGCAAAAATGGAAAGAACACAAGAAACTAAGGAGATGACCAGCGAGCAATGACGCAAGCGCATTGCCCACGCGAACGCGCGAAGTGAAGAAATCGCAGTGACGCGGATGCGTGCCTGACGAAAATGCGTGGATTGGAGTTTGTACGCCTGACGCGGATGTGTGCCTGACGCGAACGCATGGCAAGGAAAAAGCTGAATGACGCGAACGCGTGGACGATGCGTACGTGTGACCTGCGCGATCTGCAAAAATAACAGAATATGCTGGGGGCGATTTCGAGCCGCTTTTTGACCTAGTTTTTAGCCCAGAAATACAGACTAAACCTAGGGAACATGCAGAAACTCAAACAGGCATCCACACACATTCAGATTCACAACATTAGGATTACTCTTAGTTTTAGATCTGAGTTTTAGAGTTACATTACATTGTTAGTTTATGCTTTTGCTTTTGAGAGTGGATGTTGAAGATTCATCACCTCTGTTGAAGACATTACTTTAGTTTGTTTCCTCATTCCCTTATTTTTAATTATTGGTTATGTTCAGATGATTATGTTGCGTTTTGAATTTATTAATACATAGAATTATTTTTATTTTAATTAATTTTAATTCTCTATTTTATTTTAATTAATTATGTCTTCGCATATTTTTATGATTATTAATTTCATGTCAATGGAGTAGATCCTCCACTTGACATGGGGGTTAATTAAGAGCAGATACTTGAGTTGGAATGCTCAAATGTTTGGTTAAACTGGACGTTGTTGGCTAATTCCATACCTACTAACACTAGACCTCCCCAAGGGAGAGGGCTAGGATCTGAGGGTAAGAGTTAGCTCAATCACCATACCTTTCCTTATTTAGTAAGAGAAAATCGAGTGAGAACAACAACCTTTTTACACCACACTTGAGAAGATCCCAACAAGGATAGAAGTTCTGCTTAATTATTCCCCCAGTCAAGGATTTTTTATTCAGAGCATCAATAATTATTCGTAGTTTATTTTTATTGCCTTAATTCAAAATTATTTTAATTGCTCATTATCAAACTCAACTTTCTGGAAATTTTCTGATTAATAAATTAGCACTCTTTCTTGCAACTCGTTGGGAGACGACCTGGGACTCATACTCCCAGTATTTTATTTCTAAAATTTGTGACAACCCTTTTCTAAATTGGTGAGGCAAATCTTAGCCGGTTAAGAGCTATACGTGCAACGCTGTCTCTTAATTGAATCTCTAAATTGGATAACTTCTGCCACGTACCAGTGTGACATGCGCCACGTGCAGAAAGCGCAGAAAACACTGGGGGCAATTTTGGGCTGAGTTTGGACCCAGTTTTTGGCCCAGAAAACACATATTAGAGGCTACAAAGTGGGGGAATCATCAATTCAATCATACAACTTTTATTCATATAATTTTAGGTTTTAGATGTAGTTTTCTAGAGAGAGAGGCTCTCTCCTCTCTCTAGGTTTTAGGATTCTTAGGTTTAGCTATTTTCAACTTAGATTTCTATCTTAGTTTAGTTTAGTTTTCTCTTCTACTCTTATTAGTTCTAGCACTTTAGTTATCTATTTCTCTTGTTGGTTTATTTATTTTCCCAATTTGGTTTATGAATTCTTATGTTAGATTTGATTTCCTATTTAATGCAATTTGAAGTATTTCATATTTATGATTGTTTTCTTCTATTTGTGTTATTGATGCTTACAATTGGTTGTTTGGATTTTATTGTCTCTTATTAATTTCTATGTTTTTATGTTGTGTCTTTCAAATGTTTGATAAAATGCTTGGTTGGGTTTTAAGTTAGATTTTTCTCCTCTTAGCTTTGGTTGAGTAATTAGAAACTCTTGAGTTATCAAACTCCTTTGTTGATTGATAATTGAAAGTTACTAATTGACTTGAATTCCACTAACTCTAGTCTTTCCTTGGGAGTTGACTAGGACTTGAGGATTCATATTGATTTATCCATTTGACTTACCTTCATAGTTAGAGGTTAACCAAGTGGGAGCAATGGACAATTGATGTCACAATTGATAAGGATAACTAGGATAGGACTTCTAATTCTCGTACCTTGCCAAGAGCTTTCTTAGCTATTAGTTTACTTTCTTATCATTTATTTCCTTGTTCCTTATTTCAAAAACCCAAAAAGATACTTTTCCATAACTACACCTCCCTGCAAGTCCTTGAGAGACGACCCGAGGTTTAAATACTTCGGTTTATTTTTATTGGGTTTGCTTTAGTAACAAACAAGTTTTTGTATGAAATGATTCTTTGTTAGTTTAGAAACTATACTAGCAACGAGATTTTATTTTGTGAATTCTTTACTAGAAAAAATCCGTTCATCAATACCTATAATATTAAAATGATAATAATAGTTTTACAATGGAAAATAATAGTTATAGTGTTAAAATGGTAGAAATGTAAAATTATTATGGATTTAGCATCTTTATCAGAAAGTAGAAAATTACTTTTTGGATGAACTATTTTAAATTCAATTTCAAATAATTTAATATACCATTATGTAATCTAAAAATAAAGTATACCCAATTTAATATAAATAATATATGACCTTGTTATTATTACGATATTTATTGTTATTCATTTTGCATTCATAACATATAATTACACAGTTTTGGAAGATATAGAGGAAATGGAGACATATAATTAACATTTAGTATAAGATAAAGAATTGGTAAAGTTTTTAGTTATTATTATTATTATTATTATTATTATTATTATTATTATTATTATTATTATTATTATTATTATTTGAAAAAAGTTTAAACTTTTTTATCTAATGATTAATTTTAGTTTGTATTTTCTGATACTTAGAGGATTTTAATATATACACTTTTATATTTATTATTTAAAGTTAACATTTTTTCTTTCTCTTATAATTTTAATATATACACTTCTCTTGATAACATATGTATTTTTCTATAATAAAAAATAAAATATACCTTATGATAATTATATGCAAAAATTTAAAACGTAACTAAGGGGGAGTTCATGGGTTAAGTTGAAGCCAAAATCCAAAAGTCACCATTAAATGAATGCTAATCCTTATATCAGGTGTCATTCTCTCCTTCAACCATCACTTGGCCTCAGTCCTTCTCCGCTCTACTCCTTACTGCCGGTCAGTCTCTCCATATTTGCAGTCCTTGTCTTACGCTTCCCCTTCCTCACAATGGCAGCGTTTTTCTTCATCGCCCGTCACCTCGCACTCTCGCATCGAAGTCATAGCTTGTATTCTCCAACATTTTGCAATCGCTGTCATTCTCCAGGGTTTTTGTTTATTTCCAACTTCTAATTACTTCATTCTATTTTTTGTTTGAATTTGACTATTTGTTCTTGGTTTTAAGATTTTCTACTATGGTTTACTTAATCATTCTAATTAAATATTAGGTTTCTTCTACAGTGTTGATAAGGAGATTAGATGTAACACTCTCACTATCGAAATGTCACGCTTCTAGCTACACCACTCTGATAACTTAGGTATTACGAATCTAAACATATTTAATACTAAAATAGGGGTCTGTTTAAAACTTTTCAAAATCGCATAACCTTTCAAAAATACTTTTCCGTTGAAATATATACATATATATACATACAGACTAGATACAATACTTTATATATATATATATATATATATATATATATATATATATATATATATATACACATAACAATAACTTACAAACATACATATAAGAAATTCTTGTCCCTCTTACAAAATTGATAAAGATAAAGGCGAGGGAAAAATAATAATAACTAAGATAATACAAAGATATCAAAAAGACAGAAAATGAAATAAACTCTTCTAAAACTTCACCACCCATATCCTAAAAAGGAAAAACATATAGGGGAATGAGAACATCGTCCTCGCTGGTTCTCACTATAGGGTTACATAATTGCTACAATAAGATACGTAAATAAAACTATTTTTAAAGTACAGTGATCGTTGCTCGTCTTATGAGTCTTTCCAAAAAGCATGGGTTCACATTCGAAATCCAAACATCCTTTTTAAAGAGAGCTTGGTTACTTCCTCAAAATCAAAGACCTTTTTCCTTTCTTGTAAAATCTTAAAAGTTTTCCTAGACAGTATGAATGACCAACATGTCCCAAGCATAGGTTCAAGTAAGTCTATGCTGTAAGAGTTTGATTTTTCATACTTTACTAGACCACAAACATAAAAGCAGTTACTTATGCGGTATAAATGATCATCCGTCCTGTTCCAAGCATAGATTCATTAAGTCTATGCTGAACCAGTCAGATACTTTATACAGAACTAGACCTCAAACATACCAACCACGGCCTCAAGCCCATCCAATCCAACACGGCCCCCGGCCTAACAACTCAATCATCAACCAATTCATCGCAAACCAACCAATCAAACACAATCACAATTAATGTAGTTCAAGCACAATCAAGAGCAATTACAACAAGTATAACAGTTAGCAGTTAACATAAGTATTCACATAGGCAAACCAATTACAATATGCACACTCAAACAATGTCACATAGATGCAAATGATGAATGTCTATCCTACTGGCTGTGATATCACATTGTCGGTTCAATTACAAACCCGACACATTCCCATGGGAATGTCGCCTTTCGGTCACGAATATAAAAATGGGATCCCCCCACGGATATAGTGCCGAGCACACTTTTGTGATCCGAAAGGATGTGAGCGGGACTATCTGCCTCAGTCCTCACATAACCCACAGATATAATGCTGAGCATACTCTTGCAGCAAAATATCTGCCACGCCAGGGATATAGCGCCCTGCACACTCACCCACGGATATAGTGCTAGGCACACTCTTGCAGCAAAAAATCTGCCATGCCAAGGATATAGTGTCCTGCACACTCTTTCAATAACCAACTGTCTCTCATTCATCTCCAAGTTCCAAAACTTATCATCAATTCCAAATTTCTCAAATCAATTTCCTTCAAAATCAAAACTCATTTCTTTGGTAACATTTTTCAAAAATTTCAAACATTTCAAAATCATGTCAATTGTGATTCTCTTCCAAAAGTCATCAAAAAATATTCATTCTAAATCAAAATTTGGTCATAAAATTTCTTAGCAGAGTCTCAAGACTTTAGGGGAGAATAACTTAATTCATTTTCTTAAATTCATTTGAAACCTCTAAAATCTTAGCTTTTTGATCCGCATGGATAAAATAGAATTTAAAACAAAACTAAGTCATGTAGCCAAATATTCTGAACTAATTTCAAAGCCCACTTACTTAAACCAACACCAAATCATTTAATCCAAAACTAATTTCAATCTCATTCTTAAATCTGTTTCCAAAGGCTCGGAAATTGTTTTAGTTTTGCTAAATCAAAGTTTTAGAGAATACTTCAACTTTTCCAAAAACGGCGTCAAGTGAAATTAGTTAATCAAAATTCAAGTTTCTTTTAAATCCACTAAAACTCCTCCAAATTTGTTTACTTTAAATCGACTTTAAACAAAATTCTTTTCTTAAATAAATTACATTCAAAATATAATAATTTTATTAATAAAGTAAGTTCAAACATAATTCATTTATCAATAATTCAATTCAAAGAATAATTCATTATTTTTAAAAAATATTTCAAACAAAGTCTTGGATTTCATAGAAATTTTGGCAGCATCTCCCTTAAAACTTGGACTTTGCCACCCTTTTCGGGTCCCAACCAAAACAATCCTCAACTCTTTTCAACAGGTTCAAGACCAAATCAGTTTCCAATAAAACAAAATCCAGACTTTCAGACTATCAAAATCATTTCAAATCAACCAGTCCAGAAATATCCAATTAACAACACCAGACAATATTCCAAATCAAACAGACAACCATATTCATCCAAGACAGATTAGACAGTTCATAAGACTTACATAATCAACAAAAAAGCATTTCACTCATCATATCAAGTTATAACAATTCCAATTTAAATAAATTAGTTTTTATAAAACGCCCCTACCTTGATAAACCGAACCCATAACCTAAACGCACCAAAGAATTCCTTTCCTTTTGACCCGAAACCAACAGCAGCCGAAACCTCGGCCCTAATCACTTTTGCAATAATAACAGCAACTCACTTTCGCAGTAACCACAACAACTCAAGAGTGACATGCAACACTCAGAACACGACCCTATATTACTGAAACTTCAAAGTTTATAATCAAACATAACAGAAAACTCTTATACACTAGCGATGAGGGTTTCAAAACAGAGATACCTATTGTAACAAGGAAGAACAGCTGAACTGAACGGCAGTAGCTCCAATGGTAGCTCCGACGGCAGCAACTCGTGATAAATAGACTCTTAGCACAAACAACCTCAACAACAACTCTCATGGTAACAACGAACTTAATAGATAAAGAAGCTGAAGTAGGGTTTACCAAACGACACAGGGTAAGCCCAGCAACGCGGCAATGACGGCAGCTCTGCGATGGTTCCCTCTCGCGCGTCCTCTGTTCGCGACTCCAACGGCAGAAGCAGCAGGCATAAACGGCGGCGGCGTCTAGTAGCAGGGAGGACAAACGGCAGCGGCGCAAGCAACAGGACGCGGTGGTGGCCTCCCTCCAGCGGTGGCTCCCTCACAAGCTCTCTCTCTCTCCCTCTGCCCGATCTCTCTCTCTTCATCAACGTTGGTGGCAACGGCGGGACGGGCTCGACAGCGAGGTGTGGTGGCACAGCGGTGAGGCGTGGTGGCACGGCGGCGACGCTCTTCCTCCCTCCTCCTCTCTCCTTCCTTCACGCTCTCCCTTCTTCCCTCTGCTCCTCCCTTTCTGCGTGTGTGTGTATTTGGTGTGTGTGTTTGAGTTTTGGGAATGGGGGGTGTCGGCTAGGGTTTCAATTAGGGAAAGGGAAAAATGTGTGTGTCAATAGAATTAGGGTTTGTGTATAAAATTGGGGTTTTGATTTAGAAATTTTTAGGTTTAATTTGAGTAGGGTAATTTTGATAAAATTTGAGCATAGAGTATTAATTTGAAAAACTAATTTGATCTCTAAAATTACTTTAAAATATTATTTGTGGTACAAAAATACTAATTGATTCTCAATCAATTACTCTAATTGAAAATACATGGTAATATAATAAATTTTCTTTATTCCTAAAACTTAAAGTATTAATTTATAAAAATATCAATTATTTAAATCGTATCATATAAAATTTTTATTATTTCATAATTACCAACTTTATAATTTAAATATAGAAAATAATTCAATAATTGTAAAATTAGATAAAATTCTAATTTAAAAAGCCAAACCTTGTTATTTTTAAATTTCTAAAACTTTAAATTGTAAATAGAAAAATAATCCATAATTATAGAGTTTGGATAAAATCCTTAATTTCTTTCAAATCCAATTAATCAAAATTGCCTTTAATTATTTTTAATAAAATAATTGCTGAAATTAAAACGATAATTAAATATATGATTTGAAATTAGTTCACAATAGGATTTTTCAAAAGTTCTGGATCTTACATTAGAAATATCAAACAGCTGAATGGCGATGCATGCAGATAGAAAAGATTCCAACAGGTAAATTACTGAGCATTAGTATAAAGTTCCTCAAATTGGACAAACTTACTTGGGTTTCATAACAACGGGTAATGTTATGTAAAATTTTTTCTTTTCCGGGTTGGGTTTTAATATCATGGTACATAGAGGTATATTTTACTATGGTGACTGACATGTTTAAGTATCCTATACTAGTTACACTCCATATGCTTACTATAGGAAGGCCATGACACGTTCAGACCTGAGTGCTAGATTGGCAAGTTGATCCTAATGAACTCATTCATTTTTTTAAACCCTAACTATGATTCATTCACTGCAGTACTTGTCCTCTAATTTTGCTGCATATCTTAAACCATATAGGAATGGTTCAGTCTAGAAGATCATTGGTCTACCTTCCATCATAGGCAATAATATATTTTTTTTCCACTTACTGAGGAGTAGAGGAAGAATTTCAGAGTGGAAGTTTGGGTTGAATGGAAGAAATGCTGTAAATTATATAAGTTAACGAGAAGGGACAACATTATCCTGAAACTAGCCTCCATACCGAACCAACACATAGAGTTGGTGATTGAAAAATTTTAAATCCTATGAAAAATGGCCGCTTATCTATTACTCTATGAAAACAGATGTTTTGGTTTATATCTTGGATTGTATTGGGTATGTTTTTGTTTTGTTATTTATGAGTATCTGACAATTTATGTTTTAAATATGATAAATAATAGCATCCTATAGCTGTATTGGAAATTATTTTTATTTTGTTTTTTTGTTATCTAATCATATTCATTATATTTTGTTATCTAAGCATATCCATTATAATAAGGTAGTAAATTACTTGTGTTCATTTTTTCTTCTAATTTTTGGACAGAGCAATTGATAAATTATCGTAGATCAACTGCTTTAATTTGTACATTATTTGTGATTATTTAATTAATTTGTAGCTGCGAGTCCATCCATGTTCATTGTCCCAGACAAGGTGAGGTTTTCAAGTCAAAGGTCCAAATTATGCACAAGGAAATTCTTCTTCTCATCCCCAATTTTATTCCTAAGATTTCAATGCATTGCAGTGTATTCAGAGATACAAAAACCACATAGTAAGGTTGATCTATACTCAAGCTTGGATGCGAAAGGAAAGCAGTTGTAATATGTACCAGTGACTGAATAAGATGGCTTTAGAACTGTACTAGCTATTTCATTTCTTATGTTTCTTCTCCTATCTGGTTGTTCGTAACTCTGTTGTTCAAGTCTTCACCCCTTTGTCTTTTTCTCTCTCTCTCTTTCTCTCTCTATCATTTGCTTCTTTACAAATTGCTTAATTCTTGCATTTCTCACATTTATTTGCAGGAACTATTATCAGTGTTACTGTGTGCCGTACTGGTTGCCTTGAAGGTACTTCCTACTGAAATTAGATAGAATCTGTCATCTAATAGGAGCTCTCATGGTTGATAATTTTTATTTATGCATGCATAGGTACCTATTACCCCAATAGTTTAAGTATGCATGTATGTATCTTGTTTAGAAACTGTGTAGTGAAATATACTCTTTTTTTTTTATCAAGTTTCTAGTGATTTTGCCTTTTACATATGAACAGATTTATGTTCATCATATTTCTATTTCAACATCAAAGGTCAAGCTTCCAAGTACATTAGATTCACCTATTATTGATCCACATTTGTCCCCAAATGGATCGATGCTTATTTACGTAAAAGATTGGGAGTTGTACGTGCTGAACCTCCTAACTAACGAAACCAAGCAGTTGATCCACGGTGCAACTACAAATGGTTTGATAAGTTTAGTAGTTACTTGGCCTTAATGTGCTAGGGTTGATGAGGGTGAAGATTGCCCTCAGAATCAAGTCCATTGAACATGAAGACTTTGAAGAGACCTTGAATCCCAAGAGTGATCTTCTTCGCAAGTCTAATCCTCTGTTATTTTCCAGGGTCCCTGTTCTAATCCACCATGCCAAACCCATCTCTTAGTCTCTCATCGTAGTTGAATACATTGATCAGGCTTGGTCCACTAATAACTTCCCTTCAATCCTTATGACAGAGCAATTCCTCGCTTTTTGGCCACTTATATAAATGAAAAGGTGATTCCTTTCTATTTTTTTTCTATCTGGGTTTTTGCTATTTTCACTGTTTTTTTCTCATTGTTTCATTGAAGTTGGATTATTTCAATTGTTATTGAGTAGAAGATCTTAAAAGTTTATGTTGGTGAGTTTTGAGACATTTGTAATTGTTTAAAAAGTATCAATAATTTTATTCTTTATTAACAACTTTACAACCAACTCACTATTATTAGATTAGTTCTATTAATTATATTGAGTATACTATTATTTCAATAAAATAACTTACATGGATTTCAGATGGAAGTTTGTTACATGTTGTTAGTTAACAAGTTAAAAAATTAGTTGGTAGGTTATATTAATTACTCTAATTAGTTAGCTTTCTCTTACTATATGTGACTTTGTCTCTACTGAAAAATTATATATCAACTGTAGATCAATTGATTCTTAATAGTTTTTTCCTTTCTGTCCAAATGGGGGTAGTAGTTTTCTTCCATGAAGAGCACTATAACTATTGAAACAAAAGAAGATAGAGAGCCATATTATAAGGTGATGGAAGAAGTGATTGAGAGAGTGGAAGAAGCTTTTGGAAGTAAAAAAGAGTAAAAAAGAGCAAAAAAGACTTAGTCTTTTCCACTTCAAAATAACTATTGCATGAGTATAATCAAGTCATTTATAGTTGATATGCTTTTTCTTGCCAAAGTGATGAGGATTGATACATTTACAAAAACTTTTTACCTTTTTTTTTAACCAATCATATATTCACTTTCTATTTATTTTATTTTATTTTTTTAAAAGGGATTTGAGGATTTATTTGGCTTTTAGATAGGTCATGGTATAATATTTATCAGCAATTAAGGTTCTTATTATGCTGCAGACCATGCATATTATTTGCTGCACAGTATCTGTGGCTTCATCTTTTCTACTTCTCACCTTTTATCATTTTCATTTTCCAGCTGTGTTTTTGCCCGTGTATTTACACTGGATCGCTGCATAGCTCTTTGGTGTATTCTTATATCTCTAGGTGGGTAAACCAATCATTTGGGCATGCTGATGTTATAGAGGTGAGACATGAATTGTTTGGGATTCACAGTTGGTCAATAAATCTAATTGTGTTTTATATTCTTTCGTTGCTCCAGTTTCATTTGTATTCCATTTTAATCCATCTTCTTATCTGGCCAGCTTACATGCAGAATCTTTTTCGAAAGTCATCCACGTGCTAACATAGAGATGGCTTCTTGTGGTAAGATAAAAAAGAAATTTTTTTCTTATTATTTGCAGTTGAAATCTACATTGTATATATTGACTTTGTATGATGTCATTATGTTTCATAATCCTTTGCATCTTGAATTAACTGTTAGTTATACCTGAAGCTTGTTTGAAAACCATTTAATATGAGAAAATAATTCTATTCTTTTCAAGAAATAATTCATTTCTATTTAAAACTCAATTCCATTGTTTGGAATAACTTTAATATGGTAATATAATGAAATTCAATTCTTTTGTTTGGAATGACTTTTATATGAATCAAGTTTTCTTCTTTTATAATTTTATCTTTGGCAAAATTATTTTATTAATTGTAAATGGGTATATTTTTGACATTTGACAAATCAAGTTACGGATTGATTCAGAATTTTGAAGCAAAGGAAAATTTTATTAATTACAGGGAAGAACAGAACTATGAAGTCTATATCATAAAAAAATCCTTTGTTAATTTTTTCATTAGCATCACAATCAAAATCGTAATTTATTTCTAAAACACCCTTATAATATCCTTTGATTCTACAATTTACTCCTTTTTTCTACTCAAATGTTAATAAAAACTCATTCTTCAATCATTGATTTTAGATCTTCTCTTTTTTTCTACTCAAATGTTAATAAAAACTCATACTCTAAGTGACATAACTTCACAACTTTTTTCAACCATTTTGCAACCAAACTTCATCTTTTTTTTCCTTTAACTTCAACATACTTCTTGTTTCCTATTGTTTGGTAGCTTCATCACTATAAGAGATGAGTTCTTTTCCCAATCTTTTTTCGCAAAATTCTTTTAAAGCATCTAAAAAATATAATATATATGTTACATAATTAAATTATTCATATATGACATGCTATAACTATTATGCATGAAGAAGAAATAAACGTAAATTTAAAGAGATATTTTACTAAGAAATTCAAAATACAAGTATTTGAAATAAAAAAAATAGATATAAATTGAAATATTATTCATTATTCAAATTTTCCAGATTTTTTATAGAACTAAATATTAGTTTGAGCTCTTACTGGTGACTTTATAAAAGGAAACACAGTTGCAAGCTTGGCTACATTTACTTTGCTCTCTGTTATGTGTTTTTTGCCCATACTATCAGTAGATTTAAACTGTCATTGTGGCTGCTGAATTCAACATGAAAGACTATATATTACATGAAAAAATAAAAAATAAAAATATATACAAACTAGAGTGCTTAAGGTGTCTTCTATTTGATTGTTTGTACCTGATTAGAAAATATGTTAACTTCATGCAGGCAATGATTGTTATCCTTTGGCAAATTTATCAAGGATTGAAAACTCTGCTATTTTTTATTAGGTTTTGGGTGAATGGAATGGTTGGAAAGGTTATTGGTATAAATACAAATATTTATTGTCTTGTTTTTTGTAAAACTGTGTGCTAGACTCAAAACTACTCATTATGGTGGTTTCTATCTCTGACATTATGATAGATGCTTTTCACGTTATTCGAGAAGTGCTTCATTTCAGCTTTATCTTCTTCTTTTTTATGACATTTGATAGGTGTAATTTTGGAAAAAAAATCAACTTTAGTGGATGTTATCAATTACAAATATTTTTTTTATAACTAATTACAAGCATTTATAAATGAGTAGGTACATATAATTTGGAGTGCTCGGCCAAAAACATAAAAAAAAATGTGACTCAAGTAGTACAAAATGATAAAATTCAATGGTCCAGTGGTTTAATATTTTTTGTATGGTCCAATTATACTCCTTAAAATATTTCACTGGTATTTAGGTCAAGAATCATAAGAATCTAATATGGTATTGAATTAATTATAACTGCGACATTTTGATTTTCAAAAAATTCAATTTTTTGATAAAATAATGTTTGAAAAAAAAAAAGATATTTTGACTTTTCAAGAGTGATTTTAATTTGATAAATATAAAATTTTATTTTATAACTGTTAATCTATTTTTTTGTTCGTTAGTATATTTGAAGAACTATTAAAAAAAATAATATATATATATATATCAAGTTTATGTTATTGTTGTTATATTTGAAAAATTATTCACAAGGCACGTATAAAAAAATTAATCTCTAAATCATTTTAACATTTTGTTAATTCTTTTCTATCCTTAACAAAATCAGACACCCTCCCCCCTTCCCCCTTCCAAAAAAAAAACGGAAAGCGGCTGGTCGACTGTCATGACTGCATTAGAAACAGTGCACTAAGCTATATACATGTTTTGGACTATATATTAGATTGTGTTGCAGATATTTTGTTTTTTTATATATACCTATGTAACAATCGATGTTTTGAATATTATACATAATAGCAATCTACATCTATATTGGACATTTTTTTTGTCTATGAATATCCATTATATTTTGTTATATAAACATATCCATTATAATAAGGTAGTGCATTACTTGTGTCCTTTTTGCTTCTAATTGCTTCCAAATGAAACAATTATTGAAGGAAACAAATTGCTTTTGTATGAATTCTTTGTATAAAAACATTAGGTTGTGAATGGTAGGATTTAAACATCAACTATCGTGTACAATTGTATCAAATAATTTGCAAAGGTGTAAATAACTCTGTTCACATCTAAATTTATGCGCAAAATGCAAACCATTAACTGGTGTATGGTAAATTCTTTAAACTGGCTTTATTTCTGAGGGGTAATGTAAATTTTTTATTTGAATGGAAATGGTATATCAACTGATGTCAGATATACTACTGGTATGATATTTGACTTGTGTAAATTAAAGTATAGGAAGTATTTCACGTGTGCCATGGTACGGTACTAGAGTTTCAGAACTCCATGTACGATCAAGTTGCATGTAAAATTTTGTTTTTTAGCAATTTGTTGAATTACCAATTCACTCCACATCTAAAATGGAAAAGACTACGTTGGGCAGCTTGTAGCTTTGAGAGAAAATGCGGGGAGCTGATCGGCGCACGGTGAGTCTCGAAGGTACTCCGTGGTTGAATCACGCTTTCAACGCTAATTAACAAAAATTGCGTATTGTTACATTTAGAATACTGTTATCCATGCTTATTGGAATCGAATTCTCTAGTGTTTGTCCTTGTTTCAATCTCATTTTCTTCTTAATAAGAACAACAACAAATTAATTTAGTCCATGTCTATTTTTAACATATATGCTTTTCTGTATGAGATGAAGTGTACTTTTGCTAGCATTCCCAATATAAAAAATAACAACCTATCCACTTTAATTTAACTTAGCTTTTACTTCCATTAAATTTATAAAATGAAAAATAAGTTAAACCAGAAAAAGTTTGCGATACAATTTATAAACATCACAATAAGATATGTCAATAAATTAATTACATTAAAAATTAAACTAAAAACAATCCTTTTTATTTACTTACATTAATTTTATTCTTGTTATGTATCAAAACTGAATTATATAGCAAAAATAATTTAATAACAAATTTATAATATCCTTAACGGAGCCAGTTAAATAAAGACGTTTAAAACATATTTTTTTAAAGATGTTTTTTAATAATTAAAATTTAATGTATATAATTGATTAAATTATGTTATTTTTGTCAAAATTAGATTAGATAAATTAATTTGATCTAAAAATCGATAAACTAAATAAATCTTAAACCAGTCTAAATTATTTTTTTATATAGAAAATGACTAAGATACTGCTATTATATATATTTTTTGAAATTTTGAGAATCCTAAATCCTAACTCTATAACGACACAGAGAGAAGAAAATGGTTAGAATTTAGGATTCTCAAAATAATAATAATAATAATAATAATAATAATAATAATAATAAAAGTATTTTAGTCATTTTTTATAATAGAGATTTTGTAGTCATTTTTATAAAAAAAATATTAATTTAGATCTGTTCAAGATATAATTCACCAATTTTTTGGCCAAATCAATTTATCTGATCTCATTTTGACAAAAATAACATGATTTAATTAATTATATGTATTGAATTTTAATTATTAAAAAACAACTTTAAATAAAGACGTTTTAAACTTCTTTATCTGAGTTGTTTCCTATCCCTAAACCTTCAAAAACAAAATTGATTTTTCGGAATCATTAATTTTGATATATATAACAAAAACTAAGTAAAAAAAATTATGTTTAATATTTTTTCGTTGAAGTGTTATTTTTTTTAATTATTTTTTGCAATATTTTTTCTGTCTCAATTCTGATTTTATAAATTTATTTATTTTTTTAGCCATATAAAAAGAATACTTTGTGAATGAATTATAGTTCAAATAGTATAATCTTTCCATACTCATTTAGAAGTTGTGGGTCCGAATCTTTCTATTTTTGATAAAAAAAAAATCATATTGAGTTATCAAAATATCCCATTTCTTAAAAATAAATTCTATCCCATAAATCAATGAATAACTACTAGACCAATCCAACTTAATTAATTTTTTTTCTTTTTATTTTTTGAGTTTTACTTTTACCTCAATATGTCATTAAAGGGCCCATGATTAATCGGACCTCAATGCCATGCCCAGAAGCCTAAGCCATGCGGCTGTTAGCGTGGGTTACAAGTCCCGTCAGTTCACTCAACCAAATTTTGGCCAAATCTAACCTTTAACATTGGGTTAACAGCTCACTTTCACCACCAGTCGAATTTCCATGCTGCATCCCACCTAACTTGAGTCCAGAGTATCAAAACTTCGCCTCATCTTAGTCAATGAAATTTTTTATGTTAAATCTGAACGCATTTAGAGGTTGGAGTTCTGAAACTCCAGTCCCGTACCGTGGAGCACGTGAAACGTTTCCTAAAGTATATATGTTTATCCCATTGCAAGCAGTGAGAGAAGAAATATGAGAATCATTTATAACTGATATTCTTTTTCTTGCCAAGGTGATGAGGATTGGTGCATTTGCAAAAGTTTTTTACCATTCTTCTTTAAACCAATCATATTTTTAATTTCCATTTATTTTACTTTATTTTATTAAGGGTTTCGAGGATTTATTTGGCTTTTAGATAAATCATGATATCATCATCTATTATTCTTATTGGCTTCGAGGATCTATTGCCTTTTAACTAATGTGATTTTTTCTTGTAATTAATTCAACAACAATAGTATGATATAATTATTAAAGTTAAATCTTTCATTCTTGTTCAATTGTATTAAGCGCTATCTAAAAATAATTAAGAAATGAGTTTAGTTAATATGTTTTTTTCGACACTATATTATGTTTACAAATTGCAATAAATTTAAGTATAAATATAAAAAAATCATATATTTTTTTCTATTCATTAAATAAAAATATTTAAAAATTATTGTTGATAATAAACTTATGGGCAAAACACTAAAATAAGCCAAGGGGAGGAAATTTTTACGTAAATCCGCCAAACCAAAATCTGGTTCATGAATCAACTAATGCATAATTATATGTAGTTCGAATCAACTAGATTCGAACTCGATTTACACATAATTCGAATCATGTTGCTTCGAATTATAAACAAAACTCACGCACCCACTAATTCGAATCAACCTGATTCGAATTACACACATACAATAATTCGAATCAGGGTGATTCGAATTACACCCTGATTTATTAAAAATTAATAATTTATTAAAAAAATAATAATTTAAAATTAAAAAATATATATTTTATTTCATGTATTAAAAAAAAGCTAACAAAATATTTAATTACAAGACTTCTTTAAAATATTAATGAGCTATCAATTTGAATTCCATACAATACTCTTTTGTCCATTTTTAATAGATCATGAGTATTTTTTAATAAATTTTTTTAAATTATATGGTGAGATATTACATAATTCGAATTATGCATGACTCTGATTCGAATTATATGGTTAGCAATTCGAATTCTATACAATACTTTTCTGTCCATTCTTGATAGCTCATAAATATTTTTTAATAAATTTATTTTAACTATACCACAAAAAAAATATTTTATTCTATAAAAAATAATTTAAAAAATTGATTAAAAAATGTTAGGAGTACCATAAAAATTTGTAATGTTCTAATAACTTAGATAAATACATGCATATATACAAATTTTAAATAAAATACTCTACATAGTCAATAATAATTTAGAAATTAAAGAAACTATTTGATTCCATCCAAAACAATTAAAAAATATATTTTATTCTACACAAAATAATTTTAAAAAAATGGCTTAAAAAAATGTTATGAGTACTATAAAAGAATAATTAAAAAATAAATTAAAATAAATTTATTAAAAAATATTCATGAGCTATCAAAAATGGGCAGAAGAGTATTGTATAGAATTTGAATTGCTCACCATATAATTCGAATCAGAGTGATTGAACTTCTCATGCGTAATTCGAATCATGTAATATATCACCATACACCATATAATTTAAAAAATTTATTAAAAAATATTCATGAGCTATTAAAAATGGACAAAAGTGTATTGTATGAAATTCGAATTGATAGCTCATTAATATTTTAAAGAAGTCTAAATATTTTGTTAGCTTTTTTTAATGTATGAAATAAAAAATATATTTTTTTAATTTTAAATTATTATTTTTTAATAAATCAGGGTGTAATTCGAATCAACCTGATTCGAATTATTGTATGTGTAATTCGAATAAGGTTGATTCGAATTAGTATGTGTGTGAGTTTTGTGTATAATTCGAAGCAACATGATTCGAATTATGTGTAGATCGAGTTTGAATCTATTCAAACTACATATAAACATGCATGATTCATGAACCAGATTTTAATTTGTCAGATTTGCGTAAAAATTTTCTCCCCTAACTTATTTTAGTGTTTTGTCCCATACTTATCAAGTGTCTTAAGTTTTATGTTACAATATTAATTAACATACTGAATGATTATTATATTCTATTATTCTATTTTAAATAGAGAAATTTTTTGTTATTAAAATATTAATACAACATATATATTTTGATTCAACATATATTAGTTATATTTTAATATTTTTTATTTAAAAGTTTTGAAAATACATCGATTCAGTGCAGTTGCACAGGTCATCACGCTAGTTTACCATCACAAAAATGTGAAAGTGCATGAAGGAGTTAGGAACGTTTTTTGGGGGACTGAGAGTCATTTTTGGTGGGTTGGACTTATGATTTTTTCCCAACAATAAGAAGACCTATGAAGTTATGGATTCAAAAGATCTAAGCTCAATATTAAAATGCGATATAAACATTGGCACTCTCCCCCCCCCCCCCCCCCCCCCCCCCCCCCCAAAAAAGGCCCCAACACAGTCTTCTGAGAAGATATAAAAAAAAAAAGACATGGGTGTTTATCTATTCTGAAAATACAAAAAACCGGCAACTTCAACAACGTTCCCAGTTCTGACTGCGACACAATAGTTAACACTTTTCTAGTTTTCTTTGTTCAAACAAACGTCCCTCTTTGATTCTCAAAATGTAATTCTTCCCTTGCACGCTTTTCCTTCCTTTTCAATCTTTGTATAAACCTCTTACATTCACAAAAAGACTAAATCTTTGTATAAAACCCTCATTCATTTTCCAAGAAAGAAAAGGCATTTCTTTTCTGATCAAACAATGGAAGAAATGGCAGAAAGCTCCGGAGCCAAACCCCGTGATGAAATATGGGCTAAGCTTGGTGAGGATTACACTCTCTTTTTTTTTTTTTTTTTTTTTTTTTGTGCGCAGCAACAATCTGGCATACTACTGTATTATACCAATTCAGGGTTTTAAACCTGGGCCATTCTTCCTTTGTTTTCCCTTTTTCTTTTACCACTCCCCTTTCACTGGATTTCGCTGTAATTATTCTAATATTGAATGAAATTAGAACATTGGGTGTGTGAAAAGACTCGATCTTTCTTGTTTTAGAACCCAACAACGGCACAGTTATTAAAGCTTCCATTTTTACTGTTTGGTTGTATAGTCATTATATTGTTGCATTATATGCTGCACCCAGAAATTCATGCTTCGTTCTCTGTTCCCTCTGTGTTCCATTGGTTAGTAACTACCTAGAATAATGGGCTGTTGTGGATGCCATCTTCTGGTGTCTGATTAATTTGAAAAAAAAAAAATGAGAGTATTTTAACACACACAATATCTATGTAGCTCTGCAGTGTATTTGGCAGAAGGGCAATGGGTAGAAAAGTACTAGGAAGAGTGCCTTTATTTTCCGGGCTGGGTATGTGATCTGATAGTATGCAGATGCCGGTGAGTAGTGGCAGTTCTGGAAATTAGAGCAGTTACATCGCTCAATTTTTCTTTAAATGGTCTTATACAAGTGATGGTCTATGGTGTTTCTTGAGTAAGTGTAATGGTTGGAATTTCAATGCTGTTAACAGTTAAGATCAGTGCCTCAGCGGGCGTTCCATAGGGTCTGTTCATGCTCGACCTTGTATGAATGATCCAGCGATGGTTACTCACTCTCATTTTAACCATCATACCAAAAGATAAAACAGTTTATGGTTATGAAGTATGAAAGCTTCCAATCCAATGGTAAAAAGGATGGTGACGGGCCTCGGTGCTTCTTATTCCATTTTTTTTGTCTTCAGTTTGTAGAGGATTCTAAATGGACTCTTTTTTATGAGCTTGCCAAGGCATACATTTACTGTAGAATTTGTATCTCTTTTAAGGTTCTCAATTTCTTATTTGGTCAAATTCCTTCTTTCTTGCAGTTTCATCAGACTCAAGATATTCAGATGTAGAAATAAGGTCAGATGAAATAGTTATATGTTCGGAGATATCATCTACTTCTAGTGACAAACATAGCTGGTGCAAGATCGTAAGGAATTCTGATCTATGTTCTGCCACAATAAAAAACAAGAGATCAAATACAATTCTTGTTGATGGGGCCAAGTTATGTAATGAAGATACCGTAGTTATCAAGGATGGAAGTGAAATTGTTCCAGGTCCTGATGGAGAAGGGTTTGTTAACTACAGATTTAATATAATGTCAAGCCCAGAAACATGCCAGAGGCAGCTAAAGATATGCATAGATGTTGAGCATGCAAAGTGTAGCATTTGCTTGAACTTATGGCATGATGTTGTTACTGTTGCCCCATGCCTTCATAACTTTTGCAACGGTTGTTTATCAGAGTGGTTAAGGAGGTCAGAGCAAAGACGTTCTGCAGTACTTTGTCCTCAATGCAGAGCAGTTGTTCAATTTGTTGGAAAAAATCACTTCCTACGTGCCATTGCAGATGTAAGTTTTGTGCTGAAGCATTCTGTTGAAATTGAGTTGAATTTTATATCAGAAATAGATAAGCATGTTTGATTTACTTCTCATCTTCTGCATTTTGTTTAATCTTACTTTTCAAAAATCAGGATATGGTAAAAGCTGATTCTTCTCTAAGACGTGCGGATGAAGATATTGCACTATTAGATTCGTATTCATCAATACGATCAAACCTTGTGAGTAATATGATTCTTCAACCAGAGCTAATTTATCACTGTAAAATTGTGTTTTTTTGGTCCAACCTTCAAACTATTTATAAGTTTCTTCAGTGCCTAGGTAGCGTAAAATATCATGTCCTTTAATTCAACCTAAGAACAGTGATTGACACCATGTTGGTTGGATTTATGATTTTGTATCACGCTTTTATTGTCCGACATTTTCTATGAGATGTACCTGTTACTAACTTCTTTTTTTACCATAAGGTCCTTAGGTCTGGAAACAATCGCCGAAAAAGGGCTTTGACATCCACACCACCTAATGATCATAGTGATGATGGCTCAGACCTTCGATGCCCACAGTGTGGTAATATCATTGCGATTAAATATCGGATATGGAATATGGTCCTATGCAATTTTGCTTCTTGCAATTTGCAAGACTTGGCTGGAACTAATATAGGAAATGAAAATCTAATTCAGATTTCTACCTTGATTTCCATGTTTCATACTCACTGAGTTTGCTACTTGTAATTTTCAGTTACCGAAGTTGCTGGGTTTCGTTGCAATCATAGCACTGATCATCTCCAATGTCAAGCATGTGGAGGAATGATGCCCTCCCGTACTGATTTAGGCATTCCTCAACATTGTAAGTTCATCACCTGTGATTTTGCTTACTGCACAACTCCATCTAGAATTTTGTTTTCCTTTGAAATGTGCATCACTCAAGGGTCAAGATGCTTTCACGCTATCTTGTAGCATGATAAAGGTCATTGAAAGTTATATGATAAATCAAACTATTTTATATATTCTCCATTTTCTTTATGGTTAGTTTTAACTTTTAATAGTTCATTTATAATGTCTGTCAATGAATATTTTTCTTGTAGGTTCAGGATGTGATAGACCATTTTGTGGAGCTTACTGGCATACTTTAGGGGTAGCCAGGAGTGGTTCTTATCCCATTTGCTCCCAGGATACTTTGAAACCTGTATGGAACACGTGTTTTCTTTCTTTTAAGGGTAAACTTATACTTTTTGTACCTAAAGTTTTCGATAAGTTCAAATTCCATCCATACTGTTAAATTTGGCGGTCAACATGTAGTTAACATTTTTTCCAACTTCACCCTTCAAAAACACATTCATCGCCATCTTCATATCCAAACCCCCTTTTCTTCTCTCTCTCTGCGCTTTGCGCCATGCCTTCCTCCTCCTCTGCCAGGACATCGACACCATCACTGTCATCACCTTCAAGCCGCCTATGCCACACCTCCATCGCTGGCACTGCACTTGCATGCCATGTGCCTCCTCTCCACCACCCCTCGCTATGCAATCCTTCTCACAGTGATTTAACCTTCTCCTCCCCCGCCTCTTTCTCTCTCTCTCAACCTGAATGTTGTTGTTGAGGGAGGTGTTGGTGATGGTGGAGGTTGGGATTGTGGGGCTGGGGTTAGGATGTTGAGGGAGAAAGTGTTGGTGACAGTGGGAAGTTGGGGTTGTAGGGCCGGGGGTTGGGGTGAGAAGGGAGAAGGTCGTGGCCCAAGTCCATTAGTGTGGAACATTCTCTTTTCCAAGTGAAATCCCATAGCATATGAAAGAGTGAAAAAGTGCTTTTGTGTAGAATAAGAAGCCTTCGTATCTTAATGCATGTACCTAATTTATTCGGAGCTATTAGAGTGGGATCCACATTTTGGGGGAATATGAGTAGAAGCAATAACAACTTAACAAGAGTATTTCTAGTGGGACATCTTTCACAATTTCTAGAGAGGCAGTTCACTAATAGAATGAGGGATAAGGCTATTCTTTTCAGAACTGGGAAGTTCTAAAGGTTCCTGGAAATTTTTGCTCCCATTGAACCATTTGTATCTATATGCATGAATCGTAATGGTGGCAGTTAGGGTTGGGGGCTGCGGCACAGTAAGGGTGGAGGTTAAGGGTGATGCTGTTGGATGGGAGATGGGAATAAGTTGGAGTTGAGGGTATAGAGTTAGAAGGGGCGAGAGAGAAGAGTGTGATGATGGTGACAATGATGATATAGGTACAGGGAAAAGGGTAAAATTGGGGAGAAAATGTTGACTAACTATCAAAAAATTAACAGTAAAGGTAGAGTTCAGGCTTATCAAAAACATTATAGACAAAATCGAAACAAATTAAACATTAAGAGCATTTTTGAAATTTTTCGAAAACACCAAAGACAAAAAGTGTATACTTTACCCTTCTTTTAAAACAATTGCTAGCTATAGTGGAAGTTATCCTGAAAAGTGTGAACTTTGTAATATTGATGCCATTACTGGGTGAATATATTGGTCATTACACTGTTAAAGGTCATAGATATGATATAATTCTCACTTAGTCATGATGCTCTACTTGTGCTTTGCTTTTGCAGATCTCAGAACACACCATCTCTAGAATCCCTTTGATAGCACATGAAAAGAATCTGCATGAGCATATTGTACTGGTTTTTTATCCCTGTATTTTATTTTGTCCAGTCGTAGCTATTTTCTATTCTTTTTTTATTAACTTTGATAATTGTGTTTGGTGTTCTAGATCACTGAAAATTGCATTCGACAAATGGGGAGGACATTGCAGGATGTTATATCAGAATGGATAGTGAATCTGGACAACAGACTTATTGGTAATAAACTTGTCTTCCCTGTTCTAACCGTTGATCTGATGCACACAATTATGTTAACAATCTTGACTTAGATTTCAAAATTTCAGTCTACATACTCGTTCATCATGAGATTCATACTATTGCTATACAGATCATATAGCATTATCTCAACCTCTTCTACTTTTATCCTTGTCAGATAGAACTAGATTAACGCTAAATAATGCCGAGATGATTACTGCTAGGACTATCGTATGTTGGTAAGCTTGGTCCTCAATTTTTCAGGGGGGTAGATTGGATTCTGAATCATGATACTTTCTTATGTTGTAACGGTGTCACTTAAAACAATCTTGGCATCTCCATAATGCATTCTTTTATATTCATTGATGCAGTGATTGTTATGAGAAGTTGGTGTCTTTTCTCTTGTACTGGTTTCGAATATCCTGTCCCAGAAATGTAAGTCCCTTCAAGAACAGCATTTCTGCTCATTTGTTTGTTAGGTGAAAAAAAAAAAAAAACATTTTGAACTTACAGTCTGCTTACTAAGTTGACCCTTTTTTTTTCTTTAATGTATTATTGCAAAAAGTATTATTCGGAAGCAGCGTTAGCAAGGCAAGATTGTTGGTATGGATATGCGTGTAGGACACAACACCACAGTGAAGACCATGCTCGTAAAAGGAACCATGTGTGCCGTCCAACTAGAGGCAATGCCTCCTAATTCTCCATTTCTCTCATGTACATTCATTTTTAGTTTTAATCTTTTAGAAAATAACTTTTCTTTTGGTAATATTTTAGAAAATAACTTTGTTGAGTATTGACTGACATGACTTGTTGGGTTCAATTAGTTCAGAATAAATACAAAACGAAAAAAAAAAAACGCCCATTTCTTGAAAGAAAAAAGAAATTATTTCTAATGGTGAGGTGTTGTGTGTTTTAAGAAACTGTTAAAAGAAAGTGTGACATGATGAAAATAGTTGAGTTAATGACATTAAAATAAGATATCATCAATCATTTGACATTCTTTAAAACGAATGCGTTTCTCTCTCGTCACAAAATGGAATAAGACTGTGTGTGTAGCATACTAGCATGTGGATTGCTTTATAATAATCTTTTAATAGTGACCCGCAAAATTCGTAGCGGCAAACACTACCTACTCTTCCTTTTTTTTGGTTGGGTGATGATCAGATGATTGCAAGATTTTTTATAAAGGCGATAGTGAGTGAGGTTTGAATTATCCTCTCCGTTTAAATTGATTTAAATATGTGCGATGTGGCTACTACCTTAATTCTAGTTATCTTTTATGACCTTGTCTACCGAGCATGCCTTTATTTTTAGACATTAACTTCACATAAAAAATGGGTTTTTACTGTACTTAATAAATAGGTAGTGTGGTAAAAGAACGTTGTTGAACTTCATCCGAAACATTGATGAAGGATTTACGTGGATTAGCAGTAGGCTACTGGTTCTGCCTACCAACTTTCA
The DNA here is from genome assembly GCF_003086295.3 of Arachis hypogaea. NCBI lineage: Eukaryota > Viridiplantae > Streptophyta > Magnoliopsida > Fabales > Fabaceae > Arachis > Arachis hypogaea. The sequence continues at coordinate 120,290,988 of NC_092048.1, forward strand.
TAAAATCGTCTTGCGTATATGCATTTAAAGTAAGGAAAAGAGTCCCTTACAAACGGAATAGGATATGGTGGAAAGCAATCGAAGATGTTTGAACAAAACTTGGTCAAATTTGCAGTCTTAAAAATAAACCATGCATTAATATAACATGAGAGCGACTGAAAACAAGACGTTAGCTTTTGAAAGATCTACGTTTTATTCCCCCCAAATTATTAATCTATAAATCAACTACTTTCCAACTATAATTTGTTAACTTAGCTCGAATATTTTCGCCATTAGTGTTACGGAACATTGAACGAAGCTCAACCGCGTAGGATTTGAGCTTAATTGACTCCTTTAATTTGCATAATCCATCCATACAGTTATTATTGCATTTGAACATTAACTAACAACAACAACGACGTATGGTGCAGTGTTGAGCCCTACCTCTTCTGAAGATGACAAACCATAACAGGGTTGAGAATTGAGATTTAGACCAAACCACAATAATCGTGGAGAGAGAGAGTTCCTTCCAATCGTGGAAGGCTCACGTGGATACGAAAACGAAAGAATTAGGTGGGTGATGCGAGTAACATGCGACTTAGCTCCTAAACCTTCTAGAACACCTACATATATTATATTATTATGTATTTGCCTAATTGCCTCTTTATATTAGTCCTCGCAATACAATAATATATATCTGGGAAACTCAAATTCTGACACGTCCCTATGATTAGTATAAGGTAATATAGTAATTCAGAAGTGTCCACATAGATAAACTTATAGATTAATGTATCATACTTTAGGATCATAATGGTTAGATGCATGATATAGGTGACAGCTACCTTTCAATATTAATTAAACAAAGTAATTTTTATATACTTGTTATACATTAAGATTGGAGGAAAATGTGGAAGGGAGTGAGAATTTATGAGAAAAGACAGAGGGGTAGGTGAAATTGGTGACGTGAGCTCCATCTACACACGTACCTAACCTGCTCAGTGTTCAATGTAGATGTCTCATTCATTTTCATATGCATGTTTGATGTTTTTACTATGTCTCTTAATTTGAATTTCATATTTTAATTTTCCTACGGTGCAATTATCAATCAATTTATCATATATGTTCCGTTATGTTTTCTCTCTCATAGTCTCATTCATGACCCATACTCCCATAGGCATAAAGGTAAGGTAATTAAGGGGGCTAAGGGCAGAACATACGTGGCCCCACTCCTCACCAAACACTCTCTTTCCTCTTCAATAAATCACACACCCCCCTTCTTCAATCAATCTTATTTTTTTGTCTTCTCTCTCTTTCAAAATTTGGGTGGTGACTAACATTCTGCCCAACCACATGACCAGAGTCACTTTTCTACCTTCATTTATATTATTAAAATAAAATATAAATATTAGTATTTTTGTTAAATAATGGATAGCTCTATTCTACGTGTAAACATAACGAAATACTAACATTTAGTTAAGATAAGAGTTTAATAGGATTCTATCTATACAAAAGGCACAGTGACTAGAAATATAAAATTATATGCCAAAATTAAGATCAGGACGTCTTCACTCTGAAGTTCCAAGCTCGAAATTAATCTTTATATGTATAGGAAGGATAAATGGTCTAATTACTAATCAATTAATTAGTTTTATAATTTTTGAATTAAATATCTGAGATATGAGTTGTTTTGGTTATTCTACAATTTGTTGAACTACAAAGATATTAAAAAAAAAGAATTCAATTTATCATAGACCAAGTCTGGTCAAGGACTTCAGCGTATAGGTGACCAATTGACCACTTTCACCGATCAATATAGCAATATTTGAAAATATTCAAAATTCTGAATAAAGTAAGCTACATAAAAATGCATGGATCGATAGTACTATTTAGCATTTACCATAGTTTAACCAAGGTATAAATACATCGCATATGGTAAACAATGAAAAAGTTAAGCAGCAACCACCCGAATATGTGCTATCAGAAGGGGACGCAAGCGGGTTAACAATCTAGTCAATAGAGGAGTAGGTTAATGATGAAGGTTGAGTAATTCCTTCCTTCTAGGTAATAAGAAAAACCCTAACATTAACCAAACTTATTTTAAGATGGTTACATTAAAAAAAGAAAAAGTTAAATTACTTTAACTCATATAATTCTTTTTTATTTATCATCAATAATAAAGTTGAATATTTCAAATGTTTTTATTTGTTTTCAAGAGAAAAATTTAAAGACCAATAAAATTTATTATTTTTTTGTTAATAATTTTAATTATCAATCTAATTTTTCTAATTTATTAATTTAATAATATATTTTTAATTTATATTTTTAAATATTATTAATTAATTATTGACAAAAATAATAAATTATATCGATCCTCTAACATTTTTATATTTTTAATTCTATTTTTTTCTAATAATAATATAATGTAAAATTAGATGTTTGTAAAAAAATTAGTTATTTTTACCATGGAAACTTTACATTTGCTTATAATTGAGAATAAAATGAAAATTTTTTAAAGCTTAATAAACCAAAGAATAAAGATAAAATAAATAATATATACTAAATAGCCTCAACAAAAATCATGTGAAAATTTCTCAAAGAAGAGGGTTTCGAAATCTACAACTACTGGTCGTCCTTGCTGACTGTCAATAACTGTCGCAACAACATATCACATGGAATAAACCACTTCAACTCCATTCCATATATTAAACTCTCTAACTCCCCCTCCCCAAAAAGAAATGTTTCTCTCTATATATTTATATATCCATTTCATGGACTAATTAATTAGCTTGTAAATTGAAATCTGTTATACACATTATTATCATTACTACTATTATTCGAAGCACCACCAGCACTTGCAGTAGCAGCACCAGGCTTGGGTTTGCAGGCACAAGGTTGGTTATTACTTTTTTGAAACCCTAGAGTTTGACACACACAAAAGGAATAAGCAGCTTGTAGTTGTTGACGGTGTCGTTTTGGGTTTTGTGTGTGGATTATGGAAGAAAGAGGAGAGGGAAGGCCTAAGGAGAGGTCCAAGTTGAGTTTAGGATATGCTTCTAACTCCGTTGTGACGCCACTGCTGCTGTTTGAATCTTCATCACCCCCTCCTGATGAGTAGTAGTCTGTTCCATCAGTATTATTATTCTTGGCACAAGCAACACCAAATAGACGAAAATTGATGCTGTTGTCGCTGCTGTTGTATGTTCTCTTCTTGTTTTCGTTGTTGTTTGTGGCCGTAGGTGGAACTGCTGTTGTTGTTGGTGGTGGGGTTATTGTTTTGGTGGAAGGTGCGGGTGCAGCGTTGAGTGGTTGATGGGTTTGAGGGTCAATTCCACGGCTATAAAGTTTACGCTTTATGTGGGTGTTCCAGTAGTTCTTTATCTCATTATCGGTTCTTCCCGGTAACCTCGCTGCTATTAGAGACCATCTGACAAACAATTCAAGAAATCACGTATCAATTAACATCATCCATCTTTGATTCTCTATCTATATATGATGAAGGAACTTACTTGTTACCGAGTAAGCTGTGGAGGTTGATGATGAGCTCGTCTTCTTCGTCAGTGAAGTTGCCTCTCTTGAGATCAGGCCTTAGGTAATTTATCCATCTCAGCCTGCAACTCTTCCCACACCTAAGCAACCCTGAATACAAACACAATATATATTATTTAATCCATATATATCGTCATGTATTTTATGTGAGGATAGATATGGCAAATTAAAGAATAACACGTACCTGCAGCTTTGGGAAGGGATCTCCAACAGCCTTCGCCATGAAGCTTGATGTAGTTGATGAGGCGCTCATCTTCCTCTTTCGTCCAAGCTCCTTTGTTTGTGTGCTCTTTCTCACAACAAGGAGATCTACCCATGTGTATATTGCTAGAGAGAGAGAGTGTGTGTGTGTGTGTGTGTTTCAGAATGTGTGTGTGTGGGGAATGGAACCTGAAACTTGTTGAGAGAAAGAGAGAGAGAGAAGAGGAAGAAAGTGATTGGGGACAAAAGAGGGTAGGAAGGGAATATAAATGGGAGGTGGTGGAGAGAGAGGGGGTGCAATTGACTCGGGTACCTTCTTTTTCTCTTTCTCAAAGAGAGAGAGTATTTGACCGAGTTGGTGAGAAAGACGAGTGGTTACAATTAAGTTTGTGCTTCAATTGGGTAGGTAGCTCTACTTTTCATGTCTCTCAACTTCTCTCCTTCTTTTTCATCTCCGTCCCCCACACCCCCTCTTTTTCCCATATTTGCACTTCTACCCCTCTTCTTTCTTCTTCATTTCATTGTGTCCTTCTCTTCCTAATCATTTTTTGCCTACGTCACAACGGTTGTCAACAGTCGTGTCTCGGCTTCCAATTACTCTTATTAGAGACACAATATCTGTTAAATGGATCTATAACTTATAACGGTTGCTCCTCTTTTTCATTTCTATATAAGTTAGTTACTACTGTTAATAGAATTTTCACGCTGAATATATATATGCATTCCGTATCAACTAATGTATTATTCGTTACTTAGTTGTTTATAAGAAATATTTTTCAATTAAAGCAGTGCAACCAATAATATAGGCCTTCCCCGATTTTATATAATTAATTTTTTAATTTATTCACTATTACTGTAAACAAATTTCTAGGTAATAATATTATTATATCAGTAAACATAATTAATTTATAAATAATACGTTGAACATATAAAAAATAAGTATTTTCTTTCATAATAACAAAAACATATATATCAAATTATATAAAATTTGACACCATCTTATCTTATACAAATTAGTACAAATAAAGAATGGTGATACAAGCCGAGCTAGCGATGGAATGTTGATTATGTTTCAAGTCATAATTACTCTCCATAGGTGTTCAAAAGAGAAAGTTTAAAAGTCCGTACTTTTATTAAAATTTGACCAATATTTAACTATAAAAAAAAATAAGTAATTTTTAATCTCACACCATTAATAATATTATTTATAACTAAATAATAACTACAAATCATAAAATTTATTGGCCTCCTAATATTTTTTGTGTTCAAAATTATCCAAGTATAAGTAGTAATTAATTTCAATAAATTGCATATATTTTTTTCTTTTTAACTTCTTCCTTAACAAAGAAATTTGAAACTATATATTTGATCTTATTGACTTTATTTACTACTTATGTGATGATAAAAATAAACCCTAATTAAGGTTACAATTTAGCTATCAGCCATCCCTAAACATTAATAAAATTGCATAACAACCCTCCCCCTCTTCTCTCTTTCTCTCACCCTCTTCCTCTCTTCGTTTCTCCACCCTCCTCACAAGTATTCTTATTTTCCTGTTAGGCCAATTAGCCAAAAAATGCATTATTGTGGTTTGACTATTGTTACTAATTTGTTAAAGCAGCTTCACTCATGCAATTAGTTTAGTTGGACATGATCTCAGCATAAAATATCACACCGCCTTCGAATAAACGATCTATATTGCAAAGCTTGAAATTAAAGAGAGAGAGAATATATATATATATATAAATAAATAATAATGTCTGAGAAGAAAATAAAAGGCTGTGAAGACCTACCATAGCAAAAGCATGTTTGCCTACATTGCACATTGATTTAGAAGTATCAAATTGGCTATGCGTACCAAGCATTTTCTTTTTTTCGGGTACACTTCCAAATAAATCGCTTTTATATTTGATGATTCTTTTTCACAACTTTTTATGTTTATGGTCTTCCACCTTTCCACTTTCTTTCTAACTACTTGTTATGTTTTTGTATTTTTATTTCTCTTAATAAATTAAAGATTGCTTCTAGATGCATTCCTCAACTTACTCCACTTACTCTTGTCAATTCGGGTTTGATTTGAGTAACTAACTTCCCCTACCATCCATGATTGAGGGATTAATACTGCTCACCTTTTCTTTCGATTCTTTCACCGAATAATAAAGAATAACCAAATTCAACAAGCACAGCATTGTTCAATTTGGCTCATAGGTCAATTGCTTCGCTAATTAAGTGCCTAACCAATCTATGTCTTTATACTATGTTATTTTGCAATTTCTACTTTTTATTTTATTTAACGATTCTTATTATAGCCATGGAGCCCTAATATTAATAATTCTAATTAATTGGTCGAATATTTATTAATAGTAGTTAAGAATAATAATATTGCATGACTAAAGAAAAAAGGAGTAAATTAAACAGTACTATGGCACAAAAGAATCAAGAAATTAAATTGATTCGCCTTTATGGGGGTGGTCCCAACATATATACAATCTTCATTATATTCATGCGTCGTGTTATGTTCTTCCAGTGGATGTTTGTTGAGATGGAAACAGGTTAGATCATATCAGATTTTATCTTTAATAGACTAAATTTATAATATATTTAATTGATTAGTATTAAATTTAACTTGTTATTGAGTTTGATCTTATTTAAAGTCTGATAAAAGACATAATATATATAATTTTTTATTAAAATAAAAAATAAAAATATTAAAAATGACTTTTTTTTAATTATTTATATGTAATATACTAAATTTAATCTTTATAATAATATTTAAATTTTTAAAGTATTTAAAATATAAGAAAATAATTTATAATAAAATATAATAAATTTAATAATTTTTTTATTATAAAATATATTTTAACAAATTCAAATAAACCTGACAAATCTATTAGGTTATTTTATGAGCTGAGTATAGCCTATTAACAAAATTAAATTTTTAAATAAGTCTGAAATTATTTTATGATTGGCCAGACTAGATTACGGCCACTTGACTTATTTCCACCGTTACTTGAAAGTTGAAACCAAAATCGTTTATGGCAGCAGTAATAGTAGTATGAGTCCATTGCAACATCGCATCACATGATACTATATTATTTATATATTTATATTACAACAATAATATATATTGTATGTCGCTACATTATGATTATTGTATCTTCTCAAAATTGTAAAAAAAATATAAAGTAATCTAACATTTTTATCTGCTATTAAATGATGTGTAAATTTTACCAAATTTTTTTGACACATAATGAATGTGTAGATAAAACAAGTTGTTTGAGAAATAGTATTTGTCACTTTCAAAGTTCAACCACATCCAACACAGTTATGTCATTTAGAGCCGGCCATGTCAATTCCTACAAACAGGGTTGGTAAGCCTCACCCTCCAACCTTAGTTTTTTGTTGGTTCTAGAAGCACTGGGTAGCAAGATTGCATTAAATTAAGGGAAAAGAATCTGTGTGGTTGGTGACCCACCTCCTTGCCTCCATGGATTTCCCACCTCATGTATTTCCACTCAAAGTGGCCCCTTCATTCATTACTACTCTGCTCCTAGCTAGCTCCAATCTATCTATCCCATGCTTTTCAACTTCCTCACCTTATTCATTCATATATACTCTTCCCTCAAAACAATTTCTCCTTTCCTTTTTCATCTTTTATTTTAATTATTCTTATCAGCTTGAAATCTAATTCTAATATACTAATAGTATAAAATATTTTACATAATTATTTAATTATATTTATTTTTTTAAATAATTATTTATACAATTAAAATTAAAAAATAATTATTTTTACTAACATGTAATTGAATATACTTATAAAATACCACAAAGTTCACCAAATTCAATTCATCTTTGTATCTTACACCAAATCATCACATTTACTTATAAAATTGATTATTGGCATTAGTCTAATAATTCATGACCACGTATGGATTTTTTCTGGGATGGGACCATGTGAGAAGATTAGATTAAGATGGACCCGAAAAAGTGGAGGACCAATATATAATTATGCAGTTGTTCAACGCCATGTGGCATATATTCCATATAATTACCAAAATCATTATATTAATAGCTGAGGCATCCTATCTTGTTTGACTCATTCATCCACGTTGACAAACAAATCCAAGAGTGTGTTCTCGGTTTTTTGTTTTGTCATCTCTGAATGAATAATCAAGTGCCTCTAATTCGAACCTTCCATTTCACTACTCTTGTAACTGCATGTATAGCTATGCATTTTACTTTTTTACCCAACACGCAGAATCGGATTCCATTTTGTTGAAACAGATTAGATCAAGTTCGGTCGAATTCAATTTATCATGTGCCGTGATCTGTATACGTGAACCAAGGAAAAAAAGGAGAAGGAAACTCGTATATTTAATTTGTGGATAGTGTATATAATTGTATCCAATCTGGAAGATAGAGGCTTACGTGTAAGTGATGGTGATGTCTCAAAATTTCAAGGCTATACAATTACCTGCCCTAAAATTCACTTGGTCCTTGCCTACATATATCTGTCCTTGAAGTTTAATTATATAAGACAAGAAAAAGAAAAGAAAAAGGTGTGCGGTCGTCTCATATCAAGAGGCCAATAATTTACATTAACTACACGGTCCTTAGCTCCTTCTTACAAGCGCAAGTAGACTAGTCGTCTAGTCCATTCATTCAAAGTTCAAACCCTTCAACCCTCCTCTCTTCAAAGAAATGAATTTGTGTCAACTCTTTTTTTTTTCATATTATTTTATCAGAAATGTATATCAGTATAACTTTTCTTTCTCTCCTTTCTTTTATAGGTGGTTAGTTACTCACATCATCTTTTTAATTTTATACTAAAATAGTCAAATAATTTAACTAAATATATTAAATTATCTAATAATCTTTAACTATGAATTTTATATAAAATAAAAATGCCTTTAGTTTGAATAGTCATCACCTATTGGACCGGTCACATAAACCAATGATAAATACCTTTTTTTCCCCATACATTACCAACAATTTTTACTCAAAATTCAAATAATTCCAAAGAATTGCAATGCTCTAACAAATTAGGCTCAACCGCTAAGCTCCATTAATTGAAATTACAAGAGTAAAAACTGTCAAAATCTATCCTAATAAAATTGCCGTTCGCTTAAGTCTTTTTTTTTTAAATAAAAACAAGATGTGACATTTGCAGGGATTTTTTTTTTTTTTTCGGTGACATGCATTCATGTAGCGGCATAGAATTGGTGGCATTCAGCTCTTTAGGGTTTGGAATTGGGACAAACAAACACCCACACACTGCACTGGATCCAACGGCAATTAATGAGCCTTGATCTGGGCTTCAACTGTGTTCTCCACTTCCCACACCAATGGATTGAAATTAAATAACTCCAAGGCCCATCGTTCTCTAACAAATTTAATTTCGGAAAGGCTTAAGTGGCTAGTAATAATGCTAACTATGAACTTGATCAGAAAAAAATTGTAACTTCTTAACTGATCTAAATAAAAACATAGCTCTAAAACTAGTTTCAATCATATTTGTAAGCCCTAGATAACCTTTTATATGAACTATATTTTTTTAAAAATTAAGGTCTATTCAACTTTGATATATATCAAAAGTATACTTTATGACTGTAGTAGGACCATCCGATATATATTTAGGAATCCATCAAATTTTAAGGGTGTGTGATGTATTCAAATTTCACATGTCGTTGTAAATCTTGATATAGTCCTCTGAAAATTTTTAAGGTTGAATTACATCCACTTAACTGTATTGTACAGTAATTGTTATGTGCAAAGAAACTCGTGTTGCGTCTCGTTATTATTAGTTCGATGTTAGCAATAAACTAACCAAGTTTGTACTTTTTCGTTAGACTAGTATCAAGTTCAATATATATATATATATGAAAAATATTAAGAACTACCAGAATTTATTATTTTTTTTTATCATCATTTAGTTATTAATTTAATTTTTTAATTTAATAATCTAATAATATACTTTATCTCATATTTTTAAATATGTGTGTGTGATGGAGTACCACGTCGACTATATATATGATGAATCGTCCTATTTCAAGAGTATAAATAGAGCATCATGATTCATGCCTCCAATTTTGGCATAATAAAATACCTTATTAAAGCCAATGAGTTATAATTCAAATGACATAGTTTTTCCATACTCACTTAAAAGGTCGCAAGTTTGCTTATCTTTAAAAAAAATACCTTATTATAAATGATTCCATGAATTATGACTTCCAAATTCTAATAAGAATTTATCCATAAATTATAGCAATTAGGAAGTGAAGGCGCTTGCCATTAGGTCAAAATTGTTCTGCTAGGATTTTTTTATAATAGAATTTTTGTGTCGTCTAAATCAACATTTACCCTATCAAACCTTTCAATATTGTTTCTTCTCTCCATACAACCCTTCCTATGTTTCACCTATCGCTTCTATGAATTTTGCTCTCATAACCTTTAGTCATATCTCTATTTTTGGAGCTGTTGGTGGTAGGCTGATGAAGGATCAGGAAGATAACGTAAGGGAAGAGGATGATGATAGTGATGAAGAAATTGATAGCGTTGTTCTTTTGGAGAAAGAGGACATTAAGAAAGGAAAGGAAGTCTGTACTAACAGTCTTGTTGGTAGAATATCTTCAGAGAGAAAATTTTTAGTTGGTACAATGGAAAGTGCCATGAAAGCGATCTGGGAGAATCCCGATGAATTTCGAGTGGTGGAAAGACTAAAGAACCAATTCTAATTTTTCTTCAATTCTGAAACGGACATAATGAGGGTGGAAAACAGTTCCCATGACTCTTCAAGGACTATGTCCTTTATGTAAGAAGATGGTGTGAGGCTGACTAGGAGAACAAGAACAAAATCTAATCCTTCCCAACTTGAATTCAACTTTGGGGAGTTCTGGAGAGCTTCAAGACACTGGAGGTTGCAAGAAAATTTGGATGCAATATAGGTGAGGTGTTGGATGTAGGCTTTTTTGAAATCAGGGGTGTGGAATCTAGAATTGTCAAGGCAAAAGTTAAAATCAAGGCGGATTAAAGGGTTAAGGATATAGTGAGGCTTGTTATTCCAAAATGAAAAATCATGGAAATAGGCATACGGTATGAAAGATGTGGCAAATTCTACACATATTGTGCTCATTTGGGACATCAACCGAGAGTTTGCAATATACTAATGAAAAACACTGCAGAGAATAGGGTGAGATAGAATAAGATTGGTGATTGGCTTAGGCAGATTAGATAGGCAAAAGAGTGGAGACTGAGAAAAACGGCAACTCGGGTAATCATTCTGAACAATAGCAGCAGAGGAATAAATCCATGAAGAAACCAATCCCAGTTTGGCTACTTAATAGCTTTTCAAGTCTATCACTCACAGAGAATAAAATAGATTTAGAAGAGTTAAGAACTAAATCAAAGCAATCTGCACTAAAAGAAACAACAGGAGACTCAGAGAAACATTGTGAACCAGGGATTAATGCCAACAATAGGAGGGTGGGGGAGGATTCGATTGTTGCTGTGAACATGGACAAAGGCCTAAAGGGAGGTAAAACTAGTGATCCAAATGGAGAAATGGCTAACCTCAAGCAACTAGTGCGTCGAAAGGCAAATGACTACAAGGTTGTCTATGGAGTGAAAAGAAATAATGATGACAAGGAGAGCTTGGAAAAGTAAAAGAAAATCTGTCAGCATAAAGATCAAGTAGAGAAAACTGAAGTAGAGGGCACCAACTGGCAAATGGCACCCACAGAGCCATGAAAGTATCAGCGTGGAACTGTCAAAATTTGGGAAGATCTCTAACAGTCCATAACCTCAAAGAGATCTGCCAATCCCACTCCTTCGAGGTTGGTTTTTTATGTGAAACCAAAAACTAGCCTCGCCGGGTGAAAACAAAGCTGAGACAGTGTGATTTTCATGATTGGTTTCTTTTAATCTAGTTGATATTGCAAGAGGTATTGCTTTGGCTTGGAAAGAGGGTATTGACTTGAGGGTTATTAATTCAGGTGACTACTTTGTGCAGCGAGGGTTAGAGATCTAAACAAGTAGGAGAAATGGGGGTTGATAGGGGTGCATCTTGTAAGTCTCTGGATTTTTAGAAATTTAATAATAAGTTATTTATGATTTATTATATTTATTTAAGATTATATTTTCAGATATTTTTATATTAACTGGGTACCTTCTTATTTATAATTTAAAGCTTTAGTAATTAAAAAATAATGAGAATTGTATATGCTTCAATTTGAATATATTGATTTTGAACCTTATTTTAAGAATAAAGGAAAGTTAATTTGATTATCTCTAATTTTTAAATTAGAGTACTCAATTGAAAATAATTTATAAGTTGAAGAATAATTAGTATTTTCAAAGAAAAATTATATTAGGTTAAATTTGGTTTTAAATTATTACTCTATCCTTTAATTTTCATTAAAAATTACCTAAACTACATAAAACCCAAACCCTAATATTTTCCCTGAACTTAACTGCCACCCCCTTTCCCTTTCTTCCTAAACTAACACACAAAACACAATACACAGCAGCAGCAGAGAACAGAAGAAAGAAAGAAGAGAGCGAGAGTTCAAGTGAGGGAGCATGGGAAGGGGAGAATAAGAGCGGGAGGTGACGGCACCGATGGGGCTGGTGCCGGCATCGCCGTCATCGTTGTCGAATCAGAGAGAGAGTGACGCTGTGTGCGAGGAGGAGCAGTCACCGTTGCTGGAGGGATCTTCATCGCCACCACTGTGCCTTGCCGCCGTTATCGTCCTCATTGCAAACTGTCGTCGTTGTTAGAGCCAGCTGATGAGCGGATAATTTATACGCTTTTTGACATTGTTTTTAGTATGTTTTTAGTAGGATCTAGTTACTTTTAGGGATGTTTTCATTAGTTTTTATGTTAAATTTACATTTCTGGACTTTACTATGAGTTTGTGTGTTTTTCTGTGATTTTAGGTATTTTCTGACTGAAATTGAGGGACTTGAGCAAAAAGCAGATTCAGAGGTTGAAGAAGGACTGCTGATGCTGTTGGATTCTGACCTCTCTGCACTCAAAGTGGATTTTCTGGAGCTACAGAACTCTAAATGGCGCGCTTCCAATTGCGTTGGAAAGTAGACATCCAGGGCTTTCCAGCAATATGTAATAGTCTATACTTTGGCCAAGAATAGATGACGTAAACTGGCGTTCAACACCAGTTTTCTGCCCAAATCTGGCGTCCAGCGCCAGAAAAGGAGCCAAAACCAGAGTTGAACGCCCAAACTGGCACAAAAGCTGGCGTTCAACTCCAAGGAGGACCTCTACACGTGCAACACTCAAGCTCAGCCCAAGCATACACCAAGTGGGCCCCAGAAGTGAATTTATGCATCAATTACTTACTCATGTAAACCCTAGTGACTAGTTTATTATAAATAGGACCTTTTACTAGTGTATTAGACGTCTTTTTGACCATCTTTGATCAGTTGTATGCTATCTTAGATCACGTTTGAGGGCTGGCCTCTCGGCCATGCCTGGACTTTCACTTATGTATTTTTAACGGTAGAATTTCTACACTCCATAGATTAAGGTGTGGAGCTCTGCTGTTCCTCAAAGATTAATGCAAAGTACTACTGTTTTCTATTCAATTCATCTTGTTTCACTTCCAAGATATTCATTCGTACTTCAATCTGAATGTGATGAACGTGACAATCATCATCATTCCCTATGAACGCGTGCCTGACAACCACTTCCGTTCTACCTTCGACTGAATGAGTATCTCTTAGATCTCCTAACCAGAATCTTCGTGGTGTAAGCTAGAATGATGGTGGCATTCAAGAGAATCCGGAAAGTCTAAACCTTGTCTGTGGTATTCCGAGTAGGATTCAATGAATGAATGACTGTGACGAGCTCCTAACTCGCGATTGCAGGGCGTTAGTGACAGACACAAAAGGATAGTAAATCCTATTCCAGCATGATCGAGAACCGACAGATGAATAGCCGTGCCGTGACAGGGTGCGTTGACCATTTTCACTGAGAGGATAAGATGAAGCCATTGACAAGGGTGATGCCTCCAGACGATTAGCCGTGCCGTGACAGGGCATTGGATCATTTTCCCGAGAGATGACCGAAAGTAGCCATTGACAGTGGTGATGTATCACATAAAGCCAGCCATGGAAAGGAGTAAGACTGATCGGATGACGATAGCAGGAAAGCAGAGGTTCAGAGGAACGAAAAGCATCTCCATTCGCTTATCTGAAATTCCTACCAATGATTTACATAAGTACCTCTATCCCTATTCTATTATTCATTTTTCGAAAGCTCCATTACTGTTTTATATCCACCTGACTGAGATTTACAAGGTGACCATAGCTTGCTTCATACCGACAATCTCCGTGGGATTCGACCCTTACTCACGTAAGGTATTACTTGGACGACCCAGTGCACTTGCTGGTTAGTTATGCGAAGTTGTGAAGATATGTTTAGACCATGGTCCTGCGCATCCGTTTTTGGTGCCATTGCCAGGGAATCAATTTCGAACAACAATTCACAACCAGAGTAGCAATTTCGCATACCACCAGCCAAAGTCAGTGTCAGATCTGTCGCATCAGTTGCAATCTTGCCATTCGTGGAGTCTACACCAGTGCTGTCATTGCCGTCGCAAGGAAGCGTCCCTGCCGCTGCAAGCCGCAACCATCGCAGTTGAGATCACTGCCATTGAAGCCATCCTCGCCGTCGTCCTTGAGCACCAGAGAGAGAGAGAGAGAGAGAGAGAGAGAGAGAGAGAGAGAAGATAAGAGAAGGACGCGATGGAGGAGAAGAACGCGATGGAGGAGAAGAATGCCGTTCGCCATGCACCGTCGCCGTTTTGGGCTGCGCCGCCGTGGCTGTGGCCGTCGGAAATTGCCGCTGGAGTCCCTGTCTTGGTAAGCATTTTTCCTTTCCGAAACCATTGTAATCGGTATTCTGTTATAAGTTATTAAATGTTCTAAGATATTGGTAACTGATAAACCACTATTTTATGGTTTATCTTGTGCTTATTTGAGTGGTTTTTATCACTTCTTTGCTCACTTATTCATATAATTTGCATGATTTTATAATTCCTTCCCAATTCTATGATATAGTTAAAAACATGTTTCCTGGGCCCTTAAACTGTCAATTTTAATTATTCTTTATTACCATTCGATGTTGTGATCTGTGTGTTGAGTATTTTCAGGCTTTATAGGGCAGGAATGGCTTAGAGAATGGAAAGGAAACATGCAAAATTGGAAGGAACACAAGAAAATGAAGTTTTGAGAAGCTGGCAGCGACGCGCACGCATGGGCGACGCGTACGCGTGCCTAGTGCAGAAGACAAGCGACGCGTATGCATGACTGACGCATACGCGTGACAAGGAATATCGCCAAACGATGCGCACGCATGACATGCGCCATGTGAAGAAATTGCAGAAAGCGCTCGGAGCGATTTCTGGGCTCCTTTTTGGCCCAATTCTAAGCCCGGGAACACAGAATAGAGGCTACAGAATGGGAGAATCATTGATTCATTCAATCATTCATCCACAATTTTAGGTTTTAGATGTAGTTTTCTTAGAGAGAGAGGCTCTCTCCTCTCTCTAGGTTTTAGGATTCTTAGGTTTAGTTATTGTCCATCTTAGATTTATACTTTGCTTTAATTAGTTTCTCTTCTACTCTTATTAGTTCTAGCACTTTAGTTTATCTATTTCTCTTATTGGTTTATTTATTTTCCCAATTTGGTTTATGAACCTTTCATGTTAGATTTAATTTTATATTTAATGCAATTTGAGGTATTTCAGGTTTATTGCTTCTTCCTTTATTTGTTATCATTGATGCTTGTAAATTAGTTGTTTAGATTTAATATTTCTTGCTAGTTTCCTATGTCTTTATGTTATGCCTTCCAAGTGTTTGATAAAATACTTGGGAGGGTGCTAAGTTAGATTTTTATATTCTTGGTTTTGGTAGAGTAATTGGAGACTCTTGAGTTATCAAACTCCTTTGTTGATTGATAATTGAAAGTTGCTGGTTGATTTGGATCCTTCTAAAGCTAGTCTTTCCTTAGGAGTTGACTAGGACTTGAGGAATCAAATGATTTGTCCACTTGACTTTCCTTCATAGTTAGAGGTTAACTAAGTGGGAGCAATGAACAATTCTCATTACAATTGATAAGGATAACTAGGATAGGACATCCAGTTCTCATACCTTGCCAAGAGCTTTCCTAGTTATTGATTTAATTCTTGCAATTTACTTTTCTTGTTCCTTATTTCAAAAAAACCCAAAAAGATAAAATCCCATAACCAATAATAATTACACCTCCCTGCAATTCCTTTGAGAGACGACCCGATATTTGAATACTTCGGTTATTATTTTTATTGGGTTTATTTTAGTGACAACCAAATTTTTGTATGAAAGGATTCTTTGTTGGTTTAGAAACTATACTAGCAACGAGAATTTATTGAAAATTCTTTACTAGCAAAAATCCGTTCGTCAGTAACGTAGGGTAGAGTTCCAGGTCTTGCATGCTGAGTTTAATGGTTGTTGCATGCGACACCAAGTTGCTGCGTTACCGCTAGAGCTCTCTGCTGCTGTTGTGGGCCGGTAAGAAGGTGTTTTACACGTTTTATAACTTTTGGGTTTCAACTATTCGAGGTAGCAGTTTTCTTAAAACTTATTTTCTATTACATAATTGTTATAAATAGATTTGATGTAAAAAAACATATTTCTGTGATTATGTGAGTTTTATGAATGTGATTGTTTGCTTGATGGAATTATTGGTTGCTTAAGTGGTGTGTGATTGTTGATAAAAATAAATTTGAAAAGTTTATTCGATTGAGTATGATGAAAATTAGTTTTCTTGGTTTTGGAGTTGAATTGATATTAAAAAATAAATTTATATTGAAAATAGTTTAAATTGAAAGTGGTTTGATATTGAGCCTAATTTAATATCAGAATTGGTTTAAAAAATGGAAAGGATTTGATATTTGATAATTGTTTGATATTGAAAATGGTTGAGAATGGTTTGGAAAATAAGGGTGGCAAAGTCCGAGTTTTAGAGGAATGTTGCCAAAATTTTTATAATAATTAGAGGTCTCGTTTGAAGTGGTTATTTAGAAAGATTTGGATTTAAGGGTTATATGTTTTACTTTTGAGTTATCAAGAAAATGATTACATTTTGAGTTTGATTTATTTAGAAAAGAATAAATTATGTTTTCAGTTTGGATTATTGATGAACGGAATGGGAGGTGTGATGAGAAGGAGTGTGATAATGAGGAATGATGATGATTGATTTTGAATGAAGGATGACGATGATTGATTTTAAAGTATTATTTTTAAATGAATTGAATGATATTGAGAATGGATTTGAAAATGAAGTTGAATTTGATTGAGATATGAGACCCGAGTAAGATGCAGTGGCATTGTCCACTTGCTCCGGATAAAAGTTCGAGACACCGAATAAGAGGCAAGGGTTGAGTTTTGTCACTCTTGCTCCAGGTTGAGAATTCTAACACCGCCTGGGTAAGAGGCAAGGGGTGAGGTTGTCCCCCTTGCTCTGGGAACGCGAAAAAGATGTAGGGGTTGCGGTTTGGTCCCACTTGTTCTGTGTTTGGTGTTTCTATCCAAGATTAGCTACCGGATATGTTGGGTTTGGCTGTATAACTGACAGATGATATGATCAGCCATAGGGCAGACATGCATCATATGCATTTGTATACTTTGTTTGATTTTGAATTTTTTTTGGTTTGCTTAATTAATTAACTGTTATTAATTACTATCTGAGCTATTTGCTGTAACTGCTATCTATACATGTGTTTTTCTTGTCTGTTTTGCCTGTGTTTGTTTCTGAGAGATCCCTCTGGCGGGTGAAGGAGGCACTGAGGGTTATTCTGGTGTGGTACTTTTGAGATTGAGCATTGGTGATGAGTTGATGATAATGTTGATTGATTGTGTGATGGGCGGGAGGCCGTGATTGGTTTTTGATTGAGGTTTAGTTAAGTATGAAAAATCAAGCTGGTTCAGGATAGACTTAATGAACCTATGCTTGGAGCAGGTTGGTCATTCATACAGTCTAGGAAACTTTTAAGATCTTCTTATAAGAAAAGAAAGGTTTTGGATTTTAGATAATTAATTGATTTTGATTAAAAAGGTTTTGGATTTTTTTTTATGTTAAACCATTGTTTTTTTTTAAAAGATTCGTAAGATAAGCGATGATCACTGTGCTTGAAAACAGTTTTCTTTTTAAATATCTCCTTATGACAATTCTAAAAATTCATGGTGAGACCATATGGTTAGGTTCTCACCCCCTATAGTTTTATCTTTTCAGGAATCAAATGAAGAAGTTTATAAAGAGTTTAATTGCATTTTGTTTATGCGATATTGTTATATTAATTTAGTTATTATTTATTTTTCCCTTGCCATTAATATTGTATCTTGCAAAGAGGATTAGGAGTCGTGATGATTATGTTTGTAAGTTATTGTATAAAAAACTTAGTTATTGTGTGTAAATATATTTAAGTGGTTGTGATTGATTTATATGTATGTATATGTGTTTTCAAACAAAAATATTTTCGATTTTAAAAAGAATAGTTTTTCCAGTTTCGAGTTTTATAAATGCTCCTATTTTATTATTAAGTATATGGAGGTCGTCGTAACACTCCTCACTATCAGAGTGGTGCAGCCAGAAGCGTGATATTCTGGTAGTAAGAGTGTTACACATCACAGTTGTTTGGAGCAAATAAGGGCTAAACAGTTCAAAGAAGTAACACAGATTATACAACAATTTCAAGGTAAAAGCCTTATTTTAAGGGATTTCAATGCGATTGCAAGTTCACAAGAAAAGGTAGGAGGCACTATTAGCTCGGGTTCTTCTATGGCAGAATTTAATGGATTTATTGATAGCAACAATTTGTTAGATCTGGGATAGTGGGTAGGCCGTTTACATGGTCTAATAGAAGAAGAAGTCAAGAGCTGATCCAGGAGCACCTCGACTGTATGATGGCAGCAGCAGAGTAGTCTAGTATTTACCCCTTTGCAGCAATCTTTAGACTAAATGAAGAGGGCTCAGACCATGCTCTGATCTATTGGACACTAACCTCCCTCCCCCTCCCCCTCCCCCCAGGGAGAGATCTAAAAGAAGGTTCAAGTTCTAACAGAGATGGTATGGAGTTGAAGAGATGAAAAGAATAGAAGAAAATGTATGGAGTTCAGACATTGAGGGCTCGGCTATGTTTATCCTTGCACATAAATTGAAAAGATGTAGACATGTTATTGTTCAGTGGCAGCAAACAACCCGAAATAATTCTAAAAAAATCATTGAAGAATTCCAAAGGAAACTAGAAGATCTCAGAGAAACGGGGGTACAAGGAAGCGATGAGGTAACTGAATTAGAGAAGAAACTTGAAATGCCTACAATCAAGAGGAGAGATACTGGAGAGATAAATCCAAAATCAAGTGGCTTCAGGCGGGGGACCGTAATATTAAATCTTCCATCAGTTTGCCTGAGTCCGATGTAGGAGAAACAATATATGGAACCTGGTTGCGGATGATGGTACTATTGCCTACACTAATGAAGGAATTGCTAATGTAGCTGAATCTTATTTCCAAGGAATCTTCTCGGCTTCCTCTATCGCTAACCTGAGTATGGAGTTTGACAAATTTGAAGTAAAAGTTACCCCAGTCATGAGTAAAAAACTGACCAGGCCTATTTTCTTAGAAGAGGTGAAGAGAGTCATATTTAGTGTGCACTTACAGTGTGCGCCTGGGGATGACGGTTTCACTGCTAAGTTTTTTTATTTTTATTAGAACATAGTGAGGGGAGATGTCTATAACGTAGAAAGAGTTACTTTATGGGAGGCAGAATGCCTAGGAGCTTCACCCAATTATGCTTAATCCCAAAAATCCCAAATGCCAGAGATATGACTCAAGTGAGATCAATTAGCATGTTCTTTGTGGTTTGTAAGATTATCTCCAAAGTACTAGTTCACAGACTTCAAGAAATTATGAATAAGCTCATTAGCCATACTCAGAGTGCCTTTCTGAAAGGAAGACTAATTTCAGATAATGTCCTAGTAGTCCATGAGTGTATGCACTACTTGAAGACTAGAAAGACATGTTTGGAGGTTGAAATGGCCCTTAAACTTGATATGAGAAAAGCTTATGACAAGGTAGAATGAGAATTTTTGTGGTTTATGCTAGAAAAGATTGGGTTTGATGCTAGATGGGTAGATTGGATACGTGAGATGGTTACCACTATTTCTTACTCTGTGGTGGTCGAAGGTCAACCATATGATTTTTTCAAACCATCGAGAGGCATTCGTCAGAGTGATCCTCTCCCTCCATATGTCTTTCTATTTTGCGTGTAAGGTCTCTCCTTCTTGCTACACCAAGAAGAGCAAAACAGGCAGATCAAATGTATTTAAATTAATAGGAGATGTTCAATGATCAATCATCTACTCTTTGCAAATGACTCAAATATCTTTTGCAAAGTCTCTGAGACTAGTTGTGCCAATATTCTAAATCTATTGGAATGTTATAAAAGATTTAGTAGGTAGAAGGTCAACCTTAACAAGTCAGATGTGTTCTTCAGTAATAACACCTCTCAAGAAACTAGACTGGAGCTGGTCGGAATCTTAAATATCAGCCATATAGGTGCTCAAGGAAAATAGCTCGGGTTGCCCGCTATTGTTTAGAAATCAAAGAAATTTACTTTTGGCACCATCAAGGACAAAATTCAGAAAAGGGTAGAAGGTTGGAAGAGAAAGCTCCTCTCTTCGGGTGGAAGACATGTACAAATCAAGGCAGTTGGCGAAGCAATCCCGATCTATACGCTATCATGCTTCAAGCTCCCTGACACTCTTATTCACAAAATCCACAGTATTCTATCCAAGTTCTGGTGGGATCAGTGGAGAGATAAAAGGAAAATTGCTTGGGTAAGTTGGGATAGGATGTTAAGACCCACGAAAGAATGGGGCTTGGAGTTCAAGGACCTTAAGGTCCAAAACTTGGCTCTCCTAGAAAATTTGTTTTAGAGGATCATCACGCAGCCAAATACTCTATTAGCTAGAATAGTGAAGGATAAATATTTTCATTATAGTGATATTTTCGATGCGAAGATAGATAATTCACCATCTTGGGACTTGAGGAGCATCTTTAAGGGGTGTAAAGTTATTGAGAAAGGATTGATGTGGCAGGTAGGATCAGGTGCTAATGTCTGTATATACAAGGACCCATGGATTCCCCCCTCAACAACCATCACAACCACCTATCAAACTAAATACACTAAACAGTAACTAGATGCTACATAAAGTCAGTGGTCTTATTACTATCGATAATGAATGGAACCAGCAAATTATTCAAGCTAATTTCATAGATGATATCAGACAACAAATTCTAACAATTAAAATTGGAGGGGTGAGGATAAACTTACCTAGAGCCTAAATAAATCAGATAGATACGAGGTCTCTTCTAGATATCGAGTTGCTTTCTAGTTCACCCACCCTCCAATTGAGTTCTACCCTGAGATGCTTGTTCGTCGGAGTCTCTGGAATCTTTTCTGGAAATTGAAGCTTCCGCCCAAAGTCCATTTCTTCTTCTGGCGTGCTCTAATGGAATGCCTCCCAATTCTAAAACAGCTTCACCGTTGCATCTCCTACAGATCAGAGACTTGCCCATGCTACAACCAACACCCAGAATCCATTATTCACTGCCTCTTCACCTGTGAAAAAGCAAAGCAAGTCTGGTTGAGAAGTTCATTCAATGATTTCACCATATGGAAAGATAAGGAGAAGTTCTATCAGTGCTGGAATGAAAAATGTGCATACCTAGTCATGAACGTCGGAGATACGAAGAAAATGGTGGCACTGAGTATCTATTACTGGTGTATATGGCGAGCCAAAAATGAACTTATTTTCGAGCAAGTAAATAGAACAGCGATGGAAGTTGACGTAGTTGCAACAAAATGGATTAGGAATTAGGGCGTGAAAAATTCGAACATACTACGCTCCTAAAATTCCTAGTTAATGATTCGGTTTCCTTGAATTGGTTTTTGTTCCTTTGTCTTTTAATTTTTCCTTTTTCCTTTTAATAAAGTTTATTTGATAGCTCACATGTATGAGCATTGGGAGTCCCTTTTTCTATAAACTTTGTATCCATTTTCTCTTGGTTGAAATGAATAAAAATCTTATCTTTGAAAAAAAAAATTTATCCATAAATAAAAAAAGTCAAATTTGAGTTATACTAATGTGAATGATATAAAAGCAATAAATTATGCACAAGATTAACCCTTTCTTCTTCCTCTTCTCTGCAACCCTTGATGCTCCTCCACCACCCGCGCCACCCTACGCCACCGCACCACCCAGACACCACCGCAATGCCACCCCCTTTTCCTTTCTCTCTCTTTCTTCTTCTTCTCTGCTCTTCTCCCCCCACCACTACTGCCCCCCTCCGCGACCACCACCCCCACCACGCCGCCGTCACCGCCGCACCCACCACCCACCACCCACGCCCCCTTCCCTTTCCCCCCCTTTAACCCGTACCCCATTAACCTACCCGAACACCCCCTGCCTCCGAACAACCACCACCGTGCCAACCACCCTCAACCGCCGCGTCAGCCGCCACCACCACCATCCCCCAGCCATCTTTCTGCCCCACTTCATTCATACGCCTACCAGGTTCCGCCGAACGCCACCCTTCTTTCAATTCCTAGTTAATTACATATTTTTCTGTTTATATTCATAATTAGGCTAGTTAGATATGCATGTTGTAGTGGATTCTTGGTGGTTAGGTAGTCTAGGATGTGGTTAGTGGATTTAGGCCTAATTAATTGCGCTGTTCATGCTACTTGCTTTATACTTTTCACAATTCTGTTGTTGCTGTGCTCTACGTATTGTTCATATGCTGTTCTTACTATGCATGATGCTACTGCGAATGTTCCTTCATGTTCATTTTATTTATATCTATTTGCAGTTTGTTTTATTTTATATGAACTATTCTGTTGCTGTTTATTTTCCGGGAACATCCAATTTTAGCCGGAATGCTGCCCAATTTTCTGTAAACTGTTTTGTTTCCATTCATGTCTTGGTTTTGGCACTTTGAACTCTGCTTTTCTCTGCTTCTACCAAACCAATTCATGAATACCAGTGCAAGCTTTCTTATTCTTTTTGATTTCCTAGCTCATAATCTGTATTTTTGATGTTTAGATTCTAATTTTTGCTATTTCTATATCTATCTGAATCATCATCAACCTGATTTCCTTGTTTGGATATAAGTTAACTGTAGCTTCTAATTGTGAATGCTTGTTACTTAGAAAATAATCATCATGCCACTTACTCTGACTTTCTTTTTCCTACCTCACTGATTTCAAACTTCCTTACCTCTTTTTCATTCCTAACCTACTTACTTTTCAAAACATCTCTTCTGGTTTTTCACTATTCTCTTTAACCTTCTGACCAAGGCATGATAATAATTTTTCCTAATTAACATGAATTCTAATACATTTTGGATTGTGAATTTTTCTTCTCGGACTTTTAACTCCTATACAATCCTTAATGCACATTTACTTAACTCATTTTCATCATTCTACTGCTCCTTTGCCATTATGTGCTTCTTTTGTTATTTGCCTACTTGTTTTTCTGTTTTTATTATATCCTTGATTTCTGTTTTTCAGAATTTCTGACACCCAAAGAAAAGGAAAAGGAAAGGCAACAACTGGCAAATGAAAAAGAGGAGAATCCTCTATGTCCATCCTGGACATCATGCATGATTGCTCCTGGAGGGAGAAACACTTCACCCCGCAGGAGAAGGCTGACCAGCTACTCCCTGCTACTGATCCCATCAAGTTTGCAAACAAATACTGTGAATTAAAGTATCCGGTGTTTGCAACCTCCAGGAACCTGTACCTGGAGCGAACTCTGAAAATTCCGGAAGAACTCCAGCAATACACCTCTGATCAGATCAAACAAAGAGGCTGGTTCTTCCTGGAGAGAAACCTGACTGAGGTCAATGCATCTTGGGTAAGAGAGTTTTACTGTAATTACTTCAAAACTTCCCTAGATGCAGTGAACCTAAGAGGAAAGCATATACTGGTCACTGAAGAGGCCATTGAGGATATTCTAAAGCTTCTGCCTTAATCTGATCAGCCAGATGGTTATCAAAAGGCTGAGGAGGACATGCGCTTCATGAAGTTTGACTGGGATGCCGTCAAGACAAGGATAGCCCTTGACCCGACTGTTCCATGGGTCATGGGTCAGAACACCACCATGCCTAAGGGAATCAAGCGGATTTACTTAAATGATGAGGCTCGGCTATGGCATCAGATCTTGAGCAACTTTGTTATGCCGAGTACCCATGAGACGGAGCTACCTGCCGCTATGATCACCCTCCTATGGTGTGTGATGGAGGGTAAGGACCTGTACCTGCCACGCTTCATCCGGTACTACATGGCCAGGGTCCACGTCCGAGGCACTCTCCCCTTTCCATATCTGATTACACAGCTAGGCCGTCGAGCTGACGTGCCTTGGGAGGATGCTAATGAGAGGCCACCTGCTGCAGAATGCAAGAAGATTATCCCTCACAGTAGAAACTTTCTGGCTTTGGGCTACAGACCTCCATTCCTCACAGCTCCTGGTGAGACAGCCACACCGTCTGCTGGCCCATCTTCCTTTACAGCTACCCCAGCTACCCCTGCTACCACCACTGCACCTCCACCTGCCTCAAAACCAGTTTATCACTTAGTACACCACCTGTTCCATCAGCTAGACCAGATGGAGCGCCGCAACCGGCGCCGATATGAGAGATCTGAGTGTTGCAGCAAGCGACGCTATGAGCACCTGAAGCTGATGATACGATCTGACGGCGACATTCCCTCCGAGCCCGACACGCCATCAGAGCCATTTGAGGAAGAGGCGGATGATCACGAGGCGGAGACCCATCCACAGAGAGAGGCTGCGCAGGCAGGCACGGAGCAGGCTGCATCACAGTAGGAGGCCCCGCCTCAGATTCAGGCTGTAGACCCAGAGATCCCTATTCAGTCAGCACCTCCTCTGCAGCAGGCAGATCCTCAGACCACCACCACACAGACTCCGGCTGCCCATCCTTCCAGTGGTGACACCCCTTCACACCCTGCTTGAGTGAGCATCAGGGACGATGCTTCATTTTAAGTGTGGGGAGGTCGCCATCTCTGGCGTATTTTTTTTGGTGAACCACTACAGACTCTTTTACTTTATTTTGCTACTTTTCTGTATTTTTCTTTTTATCTTTTATTTTCTCAGTATTTATACATTGCTATTTTCATGTATTTTTACTATATTTCTGCATGTTGCACTTTAGTTCATATTTTAGCCATTTAGTTTAGTTGCAATTCTAACTTATTAGTTATAGAAAATATGGATTAATTAGTATAGTTTACCCTTTTTAGCATAAGATAGCTTAGTTTAAATTGAAAATATAAAAAGGAAGTAAACTAGAGACTTTAACATAATAAAAATAATCCACACACCTTGTATATAGCATTACATGTTAGTTAGTTAACAACATTTCCTCAAGGAGAAACACTAAAACTTTAAAGCCACCTTAAGATTTACATTGAGAATAATGGGAATTCTTAATTTTTACTTGCATGACATATATAACTAATATATGATTTTTGAGTTGGAGAACACACAGCCTGTGAGTTTTGAGCTTAATTGTATGGTTACATTCAAACCATAATTTTTATTCCTGTGTGTTCCGCCCTTCTTTTTTATTCTGGTGTTCTTTACTTTGTTTTAATCTATATGTCCGATTATAGAATATAGATACATACCAAGAAAGTGATTGAGGCCATTGTTTGATTCTAGCTCACTTATCCTAAATTAACCTACCTTTTACATCACTCTTGTTAGCCCCTTTGAGCCTTTAAATCCCCTCTTATTCTATAAATCACAATACTAGCCTTAAGCAGAAAAATAAAATAAAAATTCCAAGTTGAATCCTTGGTTAGCTTAAGATAGAAAGTGTGTATTGTTTAAGTGTGGGAAACCTATTGGGAACATGGATAATAAAAACAAAGGGTAGAAAGTTAAAAAGAATAAAATAATTCAAAATAAAAATTTTGGGAAGCATGCTCATGTGAAATCAAAATAATTGAATTACCATGAGCATTAAAAAAAAATTTTTGAATAAAGGGGATACAAAAGAATTCCCCAAATGCAAAATAAGCAATGCACATGGGACAAAATTAAAACTAATGCATGAGCATGTAACATCAAAAGTGGGAAAATTTGGGTGAATAGGTAAAGAAATTCTTGCTTTACAAAGTATGTATGTTAGGTAAGATCTTAGACTAATCAAGGATTCACTTATTAGCTCACTTAACCTTATACATATACCCTTACCTTTACCTTGGCCCCATTACAACCTTAATTAAAGACCTCATGATTTTTGTATGCCTATATTCTATAATTGTTGATTGGTTAGATGAAGAACAAAGTCATGGAAAGTAAGGATAAAAATAAGAATAGAGTGATTAACCCAATAAACACTGAGTGACTAGAGAGTAAACACAAAATCCAGTGAGGGTTCAATAGCTCATCAACATATATCTCTGCTTAAATTGCTAATTGTCTTGCAAGTTTGTAAAATATTTTTCTTTCCCATCTCAATTGTAAAAGTGCTTTATCATTATCTAAGGTTTGGCTATGCATATATGATTCCTTGAGAATGTAAATTAATTTAACTACATGTAAGCTTTATATACAAGTGAATAAAATTTAGAATTGCATGATTCATTTAGGTAGTTGCATTTAGAATAGATTGCATTGCATGAGATTCCACCACTTCAACCTTACCTTACTCTTTATCTTGGATTTAGCATGAGGACATGCTATTGTTTAAGTGTGGGGAGGTTGATAAACCCATATTTTATGATATATTTTGTGCCTAATTTAAGTGATTTATTCAATCCTTCACTCACTTATTCATGTTAATTGCATGGTTTTACTTTCCCTTCCTTATTATGTGATGTATGTGAAAAACATGTTTCCTATGCTTTAAAAGTAATTATTTTAATTACCCTTTATTTCCATTCGATGCCGTGATTCGTGTGTTGAGTAGTTTCAGATCTTCTAAGGCAGGAATGACTTAAAGGATGGAAAGGAAACATACAAAAATGGAAGGAAAGCATAAAACGGAGTTTTTGGAGAAACTGGCAGTGATGCGACCGCGTGATTGACGCGATCGCGCGCCTTAAGCGAAACGCATATGACGCGGACACATGACTGAAGCGACCGCGTGATAAGGAAAACTCCAGATGACGCGACTGCGTGACCCACGTGGACGCGTGACAAAGGCCACGCACCAGAAATTACAGAAAATGCTCCCAGTGATTTCTGAAGCCCTTTTTGGCCCAAATCCAAGTCCAGAAGGCACAGATAAGAGGTTATGAAGTGGAGGAATGCATCCATTCATGGGGAGTCTCTAATTAGTTACTTTTCATGATTTAGATGTAGTTTTTAGGGAGAGGTTCTCTCCTCTCTCTTTTAGGATTTAGAATTAGGATTTCTTTTGCTTTCAGGATTATCTCTTTTTATCAGGTTCAATATTCCTTTTTACTTATTTTCTCAATTTAATTTATGAATTCTTCTATATTACAGATTATTCTTTGAATTAATGTTATTTGAGGTATTTCAGTTTATGATTGCTTTCTTTTATTTATATTACTGTTGCTTCCAATCTGAAGACATTTTTATTCAAGTAGATTTACTTTTTCCCTTTTGGTCTTGGTTAAGAAATCAGTAACTCAGGAGTTATCAAACTCAACATGATTGATAATTGTTATCTCTGCTAATTGAATTGAACTTCAATAATTCCAATCTTTCCTTAGGGATTAACTAGGATTTGAAGATCAAACTAATTAGTCACTTGACCTTTCTTTACTTTAAGTAAAGGCTAACTAAGTGGAATTAAGATTCAATCTTCATCATCATTGATAAGGATAACTAGGATAGGACTTCTAATTTCCCATACCTTGCCAAAGTTTATTTTACAGTTATTTATTTATTTCACTTGCCATTTAAATTACTTGTTCCTCATCTTCAAAACCCCAATCTACAATCTTCATAACCAATAATAAGAACATACTTCCCTGCAGTTCCTTGAGAAGACGACCCGAGGTTTAAATACTTCGGTTATCAATTTTTAAGGGGTTTGTTACTTGTGACAACCAAAATATTTGTACCAAAGGATTTCTGTTGGTTTAGAAACTATATCTACAACGCGACTATTTTTATAAAATTCTTTACTAGTAAAAATCCCAACGTCAAGGTTCCATTCAACGGGGGCTCCTGGGGTATCAGTATACTCTGCGACAAAATCAGCTAAATACTGGGACTTGATGGCCGTGCGATCTTCGTACTTGAGGTCGAATTCGAACAACTCAATCGCCCATTGTAGGATTCTTCCAACTAAGTCAGTTTTTTGTAGGATGACTTTTATGAGTTGGTTGGTCCGTATTCTGATGGTGTGGGCTTGAAAATATGGTCGAAGTCACCGAAAGATAAGTATGAAGGCGTAGGCGAACTTTTCTATCTTTTGGTAGTTTAGTTCAGCCCCTTGCAAAGATTTGCTGATGAAGTAGATGGGTTGTTGTCTGTTTTTGTCTTCTCGGACTAGCGCTGATGCTATCACCCGACTTTCAACGGCGAGGTATAGTATCAACTCTTTTTCCTGTCGAGGTTGGGTCAGGATGGGTGGTTGCCCCAAGAATATTTTGAAGTCTTGGAAGGCTTGTTCGCATTCTGGGGTCCATTCGAACTTCTTCCCTTTCCTTAGTATTGCGTAGAAAGGGAGAGATCTTAGCGCCGATCCGGCTAAGAATCTGGACAGGGCCTTTAGTCTTCTGTTTAGCTGTTGTACCTCTTTCACGTAGGTCGGGCTCTTCATGTTGAGTATGTCTTGGCATTTGTCTGGGTTTGCCTCAATGCCTCTCTGCGTAAGCATGAACCCTAGGAATTTGTTGGCCTCTACTGCAAAGGTACATTTTGTCGGGTTTAGTCTCATCTCGTGCTTTCTTATAGTGCTGAATACTTTGGCGAGGTTGGGCAACAGTGTTTCTTCTTTTTGGGGTTTTTATTAGCATGTCGTCTACGTAGACTTCCATCAGCTTCCCGATGTTGTCGGCAAACACTTTGTTCATCAACCTCTGATATGTGGCCCCGGCATTCTTGAGTCTGAACGGCATTACTACGTAGCAGTAGTTCGTTCTCAGGGTTAGGAACGAGGTCTTCTCTTGGTTGGATCGATGCATTAGGCTCTGGTTGTACCATGAGTAAGCATCCATGAAGGAGAGGTACTGGTATCCCGATGAGGCGTCGACCAGGGTGTCGATGTTCGGGAGGGGATATGGGTCCTTTGGGCAGGCTTTATTGAGATCGGTGTAGTCTACACACATCCGCCACTTTCTATTTGGCTTTTTGACCAGTACAACGTTGGCCAACCACAGTGGGTACTTGACCTCCTTTTATGAACCCGGCCTCTAGCAAGGCTTGCATCTGTTCCTCCACGACTTGTGATCTTTTCGGGTCGAGCTTTCTGCGCTTTTGTTGCATTGGTCGAGATCCAGGGTACACTGCCAGTTTGTGGTACATTAAGCCGAGGTCTATGCCGAGCATGTTCGCTGCCTTCCATGCGAAGAGGTCAGAATTATCCCTTAGGAACTTTATTAGTAGCTCCTTTAGGTCCTCTTTTAGGTTTGCACCTATGTTGGTTGTTTTATCTCTGGTGTTGCCAATTTGGACATCTTCTGTCTCGCCTTCCGGTTAGGGACGAAGTTCCTCGCGAGTCTGGTCTCCTCCGAGTTCGATTGCATTGGCTTCTTTACCTCTGGATCACCCTTTAGGTTCAGGCTTTCATTATAGTAGCGTCGCGCGAGCTTTTGATCTCCTTTGACGGTGGCTATGCCTTCTGGGGTTGGGAACTTCATGCATAGGTGGGGCGTGGAGACTACCGCAGTGAGCTGATTTAGGGTTGTCCGGCCTATAAGAGCATTGTACGCGGAGTTCACGTCAACCACGATGTAGTCTATGCTCAGTGTCTTGGACCAGGTTCCCTTTCTGATGGTCGTGTGCAGTGGGATGTATCCGAGGGGTTGGATCGGAGCGTCTCCTAGTGATGCACATAAACTAGTTATGCTACGATTTAGGAAATTGCACGATCGGCAAAATTCCTTCCAGCAAGTGCACCGGTTATCGTCAAGTAAAAACTCACAATAGAGTGAGGTCGAATCCCACAAGGATTGGTTGAGTGAGCAATTCGGATTAGAAGTGTGTTCTAGTTGAGCGGAATCAAGATTGAGATGAGTATTGCGGAATGTAAAATTGGCGGGAAAAGTAAATGACAAGAAATTGAAATGGCGGAATCTTAAATTGCATGAATTAAAGAGCAGAAACTAAATTGCTGAAATTAAAAGGGAATGGGGGTGATTGCATGAATTGAGTAGCAGAATGTAAAGAGAAAGTGGAAATCAGAAATGGGGAATTCATTGGGTTATAGGAGATATTGAGATCTCCGAATCAAAACATGTTTATCTCTTTCTCAACCAATGCGTTCATTGAATTTTGCTTGGCAATCTTATATGATTGGATCCCAATCCCTTGGCTCACCAATTCTCTCTAAAAACGAACAAATTCCCAATCCCTTGGTTTAAATGTTCATAAGAAGAGATGATGCTTGATCACTGATTATACCACACAATTTCATGAACCACAATTTGGTAGGATTACATGTCACAATATCCATCCAAACCTCAATCCAATCCACTGTGAGAAAGCTTCTCTAGCATGAATCCTCCATTCCTTTCCCAAGGCTCCGAAGGATTCCAAGTATGAGTAGTTTCTTTCCCAAGACAACTACTCAATGGAATTAGATCGAGAAGCTTTCTAACAAAATTCAAGAGAAAAGATTGAAGAAGAAGATAAACTATTATTGATTCATTGAATTACAATAGAGCTCCCTAACCCAATGAAAGGGGGTTTAGTGAATCATAGCTCTGAATTCAATTACAAAGAAAAGGAAAACTAGCTAAAAGTGAAAGTAAAAGTCCTCTAACTTAACTCCTATCCTATTTATACACTTTCTATATTGAGCTTCAGTTGTGCTTCTTGGGCTTTGAGGCCTCTCCTTGCTTTCCTTTTGCCTTGGGTTTATGATCCATAATCTTGATGAGGTTGTTGATCCAAATCCTGTAACATTTATTGAGCCAACTTAGTGATAATCAAATAATGACACATGACTCAATAAATTGAGATTTCAAACTCATCAATCCTTCAGGCCCAATCCCATAAACCATGATATTCAATTGGGTTTCATACCAAAGTAAGTTTAAGTTAATATTTGTGCTCAAAGACTAACTTAAATCACAATATTTTTGGCCCAGAAACCTTTTCCAAGAGTGGCGTTTAAGTTGTAGTTTAAGCTTAAACTGCAGCTTAAACGCCAGACACTTCCAGTGAGGCCTTTTGTAGAAGCACGTTTAAGCTTCAGTTTAAGGTTAAACTGAAGCTTAAACGTGGAAATGGAAGAAGGTAGCCCTGGAGAGTCATGTAGTCGAACACGTTTAAGCTTCAGTTTAAGGTTAAACTGAAGCTTAAACGTGGAGATAGGAAGGGCAGCCCTGGAGGTCGAACACGTTTAACCTCCAGTTTAAGGTTAAACTGGAGGTTAAACGTGGAAAAGGGTGGAGGCATACTGGAGGTCGAACACGTTTAACCTCCAGTTTGAGGTCAAACTGGAGGTTAAACGTGGAAGCTTAGAATGGTAGCCCTGGAGGTGTCGAACACGTTTAACCTCCAGTTTGAGGTCAAACTGGAGGTTAAACGTGGAAATGGAGAGAGCAACCCTGGAGGAGAAAAGCTGTCGAACACGTTTAAGCTCCAGTTTGAGGTCAAACTGGAGCTTAAACGTGGAAATGGCTCCCTGGTGCTCTTCCCACTCCTGGCGTTTAACCTCCAGTTTGAGGTCAAACTGGAGGTTAAACGTGGAACTCCTCCCTGGGTGGCATACTCATTCTGGCGTTTAACCTCCAGTTTGAGGTCAAACTGGAGGTTAAACGTGGCATGCTTCTTTAGTGAGGCTTTTCATTCTGGCGTTTAACCTCCAGTTTGAGGTCAAACTGGAGGTTAAACTTCAATCCCAGCATTTCTTATCCTTCATGATTTTGGCGTTTAAGCTCCAGTTTAGGCTTAAACTGGAACTTAAACTCCACATGTGATATTCAAGCTTCCTTTATTGATTTTGTTGCTTCCTTGCTTAGCCTCTTCTTCCCTGAAATCATCCAAACAATTGCATCAAAGTCTTGCAAAATTTCATGAGAAATCTTCCATTCATAGCATTTAAGTAATATAACTAAAACTCATGGAATTTGCATCAAAATCATATTGTTTGGATGGTTCAT
This sequence comes from Arachis hypogaea, assembly GCF_003086295.3. Taxonomy (NCBI): domain Eukaryota; kingdom Viridiplantae; phylum Streptophyta; class Magnoliopsida; order Fabales; family Fabaceae; genus Arachis; species Arachis hypogaea. The sequence continues at coordinate 120,323,101 of NC_092048.1, forward strand.
TGCTTTGTTCTTCATTTAACCATTTTTGGTTACTTTAAGCTCAAGAAAATGCATAAAACAACTAAAACTAACAGAAAAATGCTAGTGAAACTAGCCTATGATGCCTTGGCATCACCTAGCCCGAATAGGCTTTTGGGATATGCTCTGAGCTCCTTTTCTTGTAGTCCAAGTTTGTCGAAGACAGATTTGAATAGAATATCTGCGGAGCTTCCTTGGTCAACCAGTGTTCGGTGGAGGTTGGCATTGGCCAGTATGATGATAATGACCACAGGGTCATCGCGCTCGGGGATGATGCCCGCGGTGTCTTCTTTGGTGAAAGAGATAGTGGGGAGGTCGAGCGACCTATCCCCTTCTCCTACATGGTATATTTCCTTAAGGTGTCTTTTACGGGATGATTTGGAAATCCCTCCTCCTGCGAATCCTCCGTTGATCATATGAACGTGCCTTTCCGGGGTGTGAGGGGGACGTTCAGCCCGTCCGCCCTCTTTATCCCTTCTTCTCTTTTTTGGCTTGTCTGTCCTGTTGGCTAGGAATCGATCTAGTCTTCCTTCCAGGCCAGTTTTTCTATGACATTCTTCAAGTCGTAGCACTCGTTAGTGGGGTGTCCATAGATCCTATGGTATTCGCAGTACTCGACCCGACTTCCTCCCCTTTTATGTTTAATTGGGCGAGGTGATGGGATCTTTTCCATGTTGCATATTTCCCGGTAGACATCCACTAAAGATACCCGAAGAGGGGTGTAGTTGTGGTATTTTCTGGGCTTCTCTGTGGGCTGGTCCTCCTTTTTTCTTGACTCTTTATCTTTGTCGCGAGGTAGGTAGGAGAACCCAGCTTTGGAGGTTTCCCTTAGTCGGGAATTTTTCTCTATGTTAATGTATTTCTCAGCTCGTTCCTGTACTTTGTTCAGGGATGTGGGGTGTTTTTTAGATATGGAGTGGCTGAAGGGCCCCTCACGTAGACCGTTGATAAGTCTCATGATGGCCTCTTCTGTGGTAAGTTTCTGTATGTCGTGGCATACTTTATTGAACCTTTCCATGTAGCTTCGGAGGCTTTCCCGATCTCCCTGCTTGATCCCTAGCAGGCTTGGAGCGTGTTTAGCTTTATCCTTTTGTATGGAGAACATGGCTAGAAATTTTTTGGCAAGGTCGTCGAAGCTTGTGATCGATCTTGGTGGTAGATTGTCGAACCACTTTATAGCTGTTTTGGTGAGAGTAGTCGGGAAGGCTTTGCAGCGAGTTGTGTCCGAGACATCCGTGAGGTACATCCGGCTCCTAAAGTTGTTGAGATGATAGCTCGGGTCAGATGTCCCATCGTATGGGCTCATATCAGGAGCTTTGAAGTCTTTTGGAACTTTGGCTTTCATAATTTCTCTTGTGAATGGGTCTTGCTCCTTGTGAGGGCTAGTGTCGTGGTCGGATTGTGTAGTTTTGGCTTTGAGGTCGGCTTCGAGTTTTTGGAGTTTTTCTTCCAGCTCCTTGCACCATCTTATTTCTCTTCGCAGATCCCGCTCGGCTTCTCGTTGCCGTTCTGCCTCTTGTTCGAGCTGTTTGAGGCGGTCTTGTTGCTCACGGATGGCATCTAGGATTTTTGCATTTTGTGCTGGTTTTTGTCTTTTTTGGAGGGATTCGCTTCTTTTGGGGACGGAGGTGTGGCATCTGTGTTTTTTGTTGGTGTACCGTCTTCTAAGCCAGAGGTATGGTCGTTGTTAGAAGGGTTGTTTGCCATGATGTTGGGATGACTTCTAAGTTTCCCGGCAACGGCGCCAATGTTCTGGGGGTTACCTGAAATGGAGTGGTTGATCTCGGGCCAGACCTTCTAGTCCGCTAATAGCTGCTGTGTCCAACTTGTCGCAGCGGAGGAGCTGCTCAGTCCTTGATCACCGATGGGTGGTGGTACCTGCAAGAGACTCCGATGCTTAAGTCAGTACGGGCTTTAGGCAGGTTTTTTTGTAGAATTGGAGTATGAGTTATACCTGGGTGCACCAGTGTATTTATAGTAGTGTTTGATGATCTTCCTTTGAGATAAGTTTGTTATCTTATCTTATCTTTCGTGGGTGAGATCGTTATCTTTGGCTAACCGCCTTCTAGTGGTCGGTGGTCCTTTCATTCTGGGCCTCCTTGGGGCTCTGTGGTGATCTTCCGAGCTCTTTGAGAAGAGTTCATTGTAATGGGCTAGCCTTTTAAAGAGGCTGGTCCCTTGTCTTCGTGCAACCCAGACTAACGAGGGGCGGAAGTTCGATCAATTAAGAGATTATAATATAATAGAACAGCGTTGCGAGTATAGCTCTTAACCAGCAAAAATCCGCCTCGTCAATTTAGAAAGGTTGTCACAAAAAAAAAGTTTAGAATAAAAATACTGGGAGTATGAATCCTAGGTCGTCTCCCAACGAGTTGCTAGAAAGGGTGCTAATTTATTAATCAGGAGTCTTTCGAGAATTTTGAGAGTTGAATGACAGAAAATAAACAATCGTAATTTAGTGCAATGAGAGTTAAAAGAGATTTATAATATTCTAAATAAAAAGTCTTGACTGGGGGAATGATTAATCGGAAGTTCTATCCTTGTTGGATCTCTTAAGTGTAGTATCAAAAAGGTTGTTGTTTTCACTTAGTTAACCCTTACTAAATAAAGGAAAGTCAAGTGATTGAGCCAACTCTTATTCGCAAATCCTAGTCCTCTCCCTTGGGAAGGTCTAGCGTTAGTAAATACAGAACTAGCCAACAACTTTCAATTTAACCATCATTTAAGCCTTCCAACTCAAGTGTCTCCTTTTAATCAACCCCCATGTCAAGTAGGGAATCTACTCTATTGACATGAATATAATACTCAGAAAAATATAAGAAGAAGACATGATGAATTGAATAAAATAAATCTTGAAAATTTAATTAAAGATAAAAGTAATCCTTTTCACTAACAATCCATGAAAATAATCCAATTACCACTTTAAACAAGAATTAAGAATATGGAATAAATAAAACAGAAAGTAAGGAAACAAACTAGAATAGTATCTTCAACGGAGGTGATGACTCTTCAACATCCAAAAGCAAAAGCATAAAACTAATAAACTATGAATGTAAAGAGAACTTAGAGGAAGAGTAGTTTCTCTCTAGATTCAAATCTAAAAATCTAAAAACTATCCTAATGAGAATATGTGAATGTGTATGTCTCTGTGTGTTGAGTCTCTGCTTGTTCACTGGCTTTATTCTGTGTTTCTGGGCCGAAAACTGGGTCAAAATGCGGCCCGAAATTGCCCCCAGCGTTTTCTGTTAATTTTGCAGATCGCGCAAGTCACGCGTACGCGTCAGTCACGCGTGCGCGTCATTTGGCGAATTTCCTTGTCACGCGTACGCGTCGTCCATGCGTGCGCGTCATCTTGCAGAACTCCATTCCACGCGTACGCGTCAGGCACGCGCACGCGTCGCTGCAATTTTCTCCATTCCGCGCGCTCGCGTGAGCCATGCGTGCGCGTCAGTGCTCGTTGGTCATCTCCTTAGTTTCTTGTGTTCCTTCCATTTTTTGTAAGCTTCCTCTCCATTTTCTAAGCCATTCTTGCCCTATAAAGCCTGAAACACTTAACACACGAATCACGGCATCGAATTGTATAAAGGAGAATTAAAATATACTAATTAAAGATCTCTACGAAGCAAGTTTTCAACCATAAAACAATACCAGGAAGGGATTATAAAATCATGCAAATCATATGAATAAGTGGGTAAAGACTTGATGAAACCACTCAATTAAACACAAGATAACCCATAAAATAGTGGTTTATCACGAACCCTATAGCTCGGTCCAGGGTATGAACAGTTGGTGACTCAACTTTACATTGAAACCTACCCTATTTAGCATATACTCGACAGCTTGTAATATTCTTCTCATTAGCCTATGCAATGTCACGTTGGGCAAATTGATTTTGTCGAGCACTATTCACTACATCATCAGGGTTTTGCCCCTTATTAATTATTACGGGTGATTGACGACCTTTCAAGTGAGGTTGATTACCTCCTAGTGTATTTGGTGCCTTATAGTTACCCTAGATTGCTCCAATCAATTCATTCTTCTGCTTGTTACTTGTTCAAACTTAGCATTATTATTTTCTATCAAAAGGTTTAAGACAGTTGTCATTTGCTGAGTCAATGTGTTAACCAAACCATGATGACTTTCTACTATTTGCTGTCTAAAACATACTAAGGAATCTACAGTGTTAGGCAGCATTGTCCCTAACATTGGTAATTTTCTCGACCTTCTTGAGAACAATGGGCCTTTATGCATTTCAGTAGATGTTGAAGGTATAACGGGTGGTCGAACAAGGCACCTCCATTTGTGTTGATGATTGAATCGGCAAATCAACCTGAGTTGAGGTTGGCCCTACATATGATTGCGTCGACATTGACAAAATACCTTGTTAAGGTAGTTGTGATATCATGAGTGTAAAACTCAGTTAATTAATAAATAATAAACTAATTATGAGTGAATAAGGTTACACACTTAAATTTATAATTGGGAGAGATAAAAATATTTAGGATACGAATTAAAACACTTATCTTAAAGGTTTTGACCCAAGATTGAGCCAAACGAAACTAAAAATCAAAACGGGCCCATTGAGAGAGGGAGACCCACGGATAGAAGAAAAGAAGAGAGTGAAATGCCCGAAGTTTACTATTTATTCCAATCTTTTAATCTACATAACTTCCAAACCGTAGCTCCGATTGACGAGCTGTTTATGGCCACGAGTCGCTCTCCTCATCCTCTTCAATTCTATCCAACTATTGTAGTGAGTACATCCAAAATCTCTGCTCCATTTTTGAATTCTTTATTATTTTGCATTTTTGGGATAAATGGTGTTGAAATCTTGTGATTTTCATTCTTTAGGAGTACTCTAGTATGGATTTCAAGTGGGTTCCATCCCAAATTCGAGTGAGTTAAGGTAAGGAAGCTTTTTTTCTTTGGATTTTTCCAATTTTATGAATCCTAGGTTGAGGAAATTATAAATTTTGTTGTGAATAGCTTAATTGTTGAGTTGATTGTTGCGGGTTGATGCCTCATTAATTGGTGGAAGCTTGGATTGATTGTGGAGCTTTTGATTGGAAGAGAATTGATCAAGCTTGGATCCATTCCATTTGGTGAGGGAGGATTAAAGGATTTGGAACCGCCGTCTAAGAGGTATGGATTTTGGTTTCGAGTAGGCATTATATAAAGTTGCATGAAAAACCTAGGTTAATTGTCCCTAGGATAGGATTGAATGGAAATGGTGGTTGCTATGATTAATTGGTTGTGATCTATGAGTTGTATTTGTTGTTGAATGATATAAATGTTTATATGTAAATGAGTTTCAATATGAGATTTTAGTATAATTGCCTAAATGGTAATTGATGTGGAATTTGTGTCGGAGGCCGTGATAGGGTGAGGAATCCCCTACTTGGTAACTTAAGGTAAGTGGTGGTGTTGCTATGTTGCAATTTGTTGAAATAATGATTGATTTTAGTTTGGTTGTGGATTTTGGATATAGGAGTGTTATGTGTTATTATTGTGAAAGGATATATGATGGAATGTGTTAAATGAGTTATAATTGGGTTGATTAGGCTTGAAATGGTTAGAGATTGATAAATAAATATTTGAAGTGTTTAGAAATGGTGTTAGAGTAGATTTAAACTAAGTTGGATTAAGGACTAGTGAAAATTGGCAATTGTGAGAATTTAGTAAAAAAATTGACTTTTAACCAAATTTGACGAATCATAACTCAGCTCTCAAACCTTTAATTTTTGTGGAACTTATTTTAAATAAAAAAAATTGGGTTTGTTTGGTTTATGATGTTCAAAAAACGGACGAAAAATTATTTTAAACGAAAGAGTTATGAATGTTTGAAGATTTTGGTTTAAAAACTGAATTTTGCAAAAATTGGAGAAAACTGAGGTCTGCGTACGTACGTCCCATGCGTACGCATGAAATTTAAACAGAATTATAACGTGGTGGATTTTGCGCATTCGCACCATGCATGTGTACGCATGATTTAGGATTTATGCGTACACACGAGGTATGCGTATGCACGACTGTCCTATTTTTTAGAAAATACTGATTTTAACTGTTTTATCCTATCAAACCAGCTTTTTAACCCATGTAACCCCAATTAAGGTTTGATAACTAGTTTTTATGCTCTAGAATAAGTGTGAGTATATTGAATGGATTAAAGTGATATGTTTGAGTGAGATTGCGGATTTGAGAACCTAAGTTAATGATAATTAAAGGAAGCATATGGTTAATGAAGCTACTGAATACTGAATTAATTAAAGACAGGAGTAATGATAACTGATTGTGATCTAAATTACTTTTCTGGCAAGGTCAATGGTATAACCTGCTTGCATACTAAACCGATGTTTACTGTACTCTTGGCAAGGACGTGGCAAGGACGGTGGTGAATCCTGCTAGCACACTGAGCTACGTTATATCAGAGCAAGAATGGTGATTAATCCCGCTTGTTCATGGTTTTCTCTATCTGCAAGGTGCTAGGGCACTAATCCCCCAATCTGTATGGCAGTCTCACTTGGAAAAAATGGTATGATACTCATCTCCCGATTTATGCACCCTAATGTCTGCCTCCAGGAAAAGGTGGTAGGACACTAATCCCCCAATTATATGCCTCATAGGGATGCGCAGAAGATATATGATGTCCGAGTTAACTGCTGGATGTGTCGGGTTCTGCCAGTTTAACCGACACGTGAGCTCATAGCCAGTAGGACAGGCATGCATGATGTGCATCCATGTGTAATTTCTTGAGCATGCATCTTGTGTTTGGTTTGCCTAAGTGAATAATTCTGTTTAACTGCTAATTGCTATATATGTTGTAATTGCTCTTGATTGTATTTGCACCCTATTACTTGTGTTTGCTACTGCTAAATATTTACTGAATCATATGCTGGTGGACTGTGATATTGAAAAGAGAAAGGCCGAGAGATGTTGTGAAGGACTGAGATTATGAATTACTAATGTAGCGGAGGACTTAGCTTAATTACTCTGTTTTGGATTAGTGTGAACTTAGGCTTGGATCTTATTTGTTGGAGTTTAGGATTACCTAGTGGGTTCGTATAGTTTTACATTGTCTATTTGGAACTATTACCCTGCTTGAAACTGTTGGATTCTCACCCGTTTTGTGAATTTTTTGTTTTTTAGATACAGAACATGACGCACTTCACTGAGCGTGCTGGTTTCTCATGAACAGCAAAAACTCCTTTATATTTTATATTTTGTGCTTAGTGCTATTTATTTCTCCACTTTTGTATATGTATATGTATATCCTTCTTAGAGGTTGATTTTTGGAGAAAGAGGATTATGTGTGTGTGTGTGTGTGCGTGCGTGCGTGCGTGCGTGTGTCTTTTGTTTCTGTAGCCAATGCTTTATATCTTTAACGCTTTTGAGTGCGACACAATTCCTGTTTTACTTATCCTTCTTTCACAAGCTCCTAGTTAAATTATCTTTCCAATATATGTACGTATTTTTATTTTTAGGTGTCGTAATGCCTCACCACCTTTGATTTATGACTTAAGCATAAAGTTCTGTGTGGTAAGGTGTTACAATGAGTCTCGATATCATCGGTCCTAAATATAAAGGATTGACCATCATATATTGATATAAGTATGGGTTGTATCCTTATACAAAATCTTGTGGATTTATTCCAACAATTGGGTTTGACTGAACATTTGTATATATCCCGGAATAGGTAGATTAGCCAAAAATGGAAAATATCGAGGTAACCCATACATATGCTAAGTAGTCGGATTTCCTTTGACTACACTAGGAGAAGCCACTGAAGTCACATTTATGTTGTTCATATGCCTAGTCGGACTTCTAGCAAAAGTCATAGACTTCAGTGATTTGTAGTTGTGGATATAGTACTATTTCTTCAGAGTTGTGGTCTGACCCTTTTATTGGAGAGGACGACTAAGATGACATAAAAATAGATGCATTTAGACCACTATAAGGTATAAATTTATCACTTCACAAACGCATACACAACAACCACTTTAGGCAATGAATCTTACCCAACGTCCCACCGAGTGTGCCGATTTGTTTTGCCTAGATTTTACTTTTTTCGACTTTGACATGAGGTGTCAACCAATCCTGTATCAAGATCTCAATTCGGAGAGCAAATACGACTCCTCTTGCGGGTTGCGCTTAGAATTTAGAGATCGTATCCAATAGAAGTGTAAAAAAGAACAATAATTATAAAAAGCAAGTAAGAATGAACAAATGCAAACAATAAAGAATTGAAAATTGTAAGGCTTGTATTAAAATATGCAAAAATTGACAAAAGTTTGAATGAAAATAACATAATTTAAATAATAGAAAGGAAATAACATAATTGAAATGAGTGAAAGAGAACTTGGAGTCTCTCAATACTTACATGGACTCGTGACTCATATTTCCATGTGTCATGTGACTATAAATTTTTAGAGTGAATAGTGAGCGAGTGTGTGAATGAATGGAAGCTCTCCTAACTTATTGAAACTAATCTTATTTATAGAGAAAAAAAAATCATAAACTAATTGATATAACCTTACACTTCAAATAAACTTGCACTTCAAGTAATCTTGGACCTCAAGTAAACTCGAACTTCAAGTAATCTTAAACTTCAAGTAGTATTGGACCTTAAGTAGTCTTGAACCTCAAGCAAACTTGCATTAGACACCAAGCATAGACACCAAGCATAAGATAACTTTGACCATCAATCTTAACTTATTCTTATTTTCTTTAACTATAGTATTTCATGCATATCTGATCTTCGACTTTAATTGTTGAATTCTTTTCGACGTCGACCATTTGTGCCATTTGGCACAACAGTTTGTTTTAAAAAAAAAAAAGACATTTTTATAAAGATATCTTCACATGAAAATGACATTGTAAATTGTTAGATCATTCAATCAAACATATTCAATCAAATATGTCAAATAATCCAATAATTTAGAGTTTTATTTTTATGTAAAGATGTCATGGAAATATCTACCTTAAAAATATGGTATTAGACTTTTGGTATCTGTTGGTGCAAAATAAACTTCGACTAAATAATGGTGTTCGACATATATATAGCTCAAATTCAAGAATGAAGAGTGGCTCTTGAATAAGGGAAAGAACTCAAGAAGACATTTCAACATAAACATGCTAAGCTGAGTGTAAATATCGAAAGTTGAAAGAGTCGAAGTAGCAATGCTTCTTGATTTCATATCAAAGATGGAAGTTTATATCTTGACTTAGTATATTGACAAGAGTCGAAAGAGAATGCTGAGACTTCCTAAATGAGCCCCTGAATAAATGTAAATCGAAACTTAACGTTAAGGGGCAAAGGAGTTGATTGTAAAAGGTATTTTGATGATGAGAGTAATAGTCGAAATCTATGAAAGAAACACTTAACTGATTCAAAACCATTATGACGTCGAAATCCATGAAAGAAACACTTAACGGATTCTTAAAAAAGTAAGTGGAACAAAGGCAGTCGAAAAGTAAAGGTAAAAAATCCCATTTAAAACATGCTTAAAAGATTAACATAATTCTATTAAAATAACTGCTCTGAACGTGAGCTGAATTACTTAACTTTGAAGATCAAGTTCAACGAAAACGTGGATGAAGCTACCTAACAATGAAGAAATAGACATTAAACTAAAAAGAATTGGCAATAAATAAAGGAAGCGAAAATTCCTACAAACTCTGAAAAAATTCCTAGTCACGCTTATGTAAAAGAAGAAAATGGAGTGTGTGTGTGTGTGTAATATATATATATATATATCTATATGCGAGTGCGTTCTTTGTTTTTCTTATTTCATTTTATTTCAAGTTTCACTTTCAATTTTTTAAGGTTTGTTCTTTGTTGGATCATTTATTTTTCCAGCATTCAAGCATTTGATTTTAGTTTCAAGTTCATTTCAAGTTGATGTTTGATTTTATTTTATTCAAATACTTTGAGAAATTCTTTTCGTAATATTGTGTCTATTCAATAATACAAGTTTTACATTCTCTTTTTATTTCGTGCAAAGTCTATTTTCGACGCCTATGCTTGATAAGTCCTAAGATCGAACTCTCCTAAGATAAGTTATATCTTGAATCTCCTAAAAAGGTTATATCTTGGATCTTGATACAAGTTTAGTAGACACATCGTGCAGAAATCGAACCAAAAACCAAGCAAAATAATATTTAACCATTTCACCATTTTTATATGTAAAGATAATAATTAAAAATTATTAGATAATTTAACCAAATTTAAATCATATAAAATAAAATTTCTTACCGCTTCAAGTAAAATTTCAACCAATTTACTAGATTCTGTTAATTAAAAGAGATTAATTTTCAAAACTATTGCCACTTGTTATTACATTATCTGAGAGTCTAACACATAGTGACCACAGTCATGGTAGAATTTATTTGCAGAGGAACGGAGAAAGTAGCAAAGTAGAAAACAGAAGTGGACAGGAGTGTGTTTTTGGATCAACAATTTCTAGTGCAAAAGCAGCGCTGACGGAAGCCACGGCATTCGCCACCTGTGAAGCCCTCACCATGGCAAACGGATGCGCAGTTTGTGTCGCTAAAGCATTTCCCTTTAAAATGATGGCTCTGTGAATCACACTTTCTTCCCTCGCTTTGCACCACCATCTCCTCTGCATTTAACACCCAATCACCAAAATATACTTAATTAATACATGCATATGAAATGAAATTATATATGAAAACTAGAGGTAGAGACATATTACGAGAAGCAATGAGAAGAACCAAACAAAGGATAAGCCCAAATCGTGCCCTCTCCATCCCCTGATTCAGCTGCTGCTAGTTTATTGATTTCAAGAGCTGGAGTGCTCCTCTATTTATAGGGGTTTGGAAAATTAAAAGGAATTAGTGTTGCTGGTGGATCACGGGATTGTCCAGATGTAGCAACAATGGGTTCTCAATTAATTTGTCCTGTGGTGGCTATAGGACACGTACGTACGCATCATGATATTCATTGCAAATTAATTTGTTAATTTTAATTTATGTAGTAGTATTAGATGGTAATTAAACGCGTAGCTGTGGCACGCACGGCACCAACAACCAGGGCCAGGGATATAAATTTTATTGAAAAGCGCGCCAGAAGCAGCGGTGATGAAACTGAAACCTGTGTGTTGGATCATTGTGCATTTGTCATGAATTGGCGACCACACTACACTTGTCTTCACTGGACCGCATGCAAATGCAATACATGCATGCTATCTGTTTCACGTGCAACTGCAATGGTGCACAGAGACTGAGTGCTCTTGTGACTCTCCCAAAAATGTATTGGAAATTTTGGATCTCTCTTGAAAACAATCTTTAACAAATATTATTACAACATTTATTCATTAACAAAACCAAAACAAATAGATAAATTTCCTAATTTTTATGATATGGAAATGGAAAAGGGATCTCACTAGCAGTAGCAACTACTACGAATTTGGGGCTTTGAAACATATGAATATGACTGAGCCCCTTCTACAAAGACCAAAGTTGTTGTAGACCCTGGAGTTAAATATTTCCTACCCAAACCTAAGGGCAAGTTCTATACTTTCGTGTGGTATCGGAAGCCCAGTTTTATTTTATTTATCTTCGCCCAACTAACTCTTTTTTTTTCCCTGTCAGTAACCGCAACTAAGTCTTTTAAATTACAAGGTTTTTATTTCTGGCCCATTACTATAGACGGCCCAGAGTTTTGTCCTTATATAAATGTATTTTTCATGACCAAATAAAAGTTGTATTTTTTCTATAAAAAAAAGTGGTATTTTTAATTGTTTTAGTTTTAGGAGCATAGAAGAGTTTATATTGATCATCGGAAAAAAAAAAAAGAAAAAAAAAAGAAGAGTTTATATTGGCAGTGGCAAAGGCAATTAGTGAAATGGCAGAAGGGTTTAGGGTTTGTCACTGAATGAGATTAATTTCTTATACTCTCCTTGCATTCGCAACTTTAACAGTTTTATACACTGTACCGGTTTATCATCATTCCAGAAGTCCTTAAGCATAAAATTTAGATTGAAATAGTATTTTTGTTCAACTTGACCAAAAGAACTAAAAAATAAATAAATAAATAAATTCGACACTTGCACATATATGAATAACAGAAGTAGTTGTCATCTCAAGAAAAATGATTGCTTCGTTTATTCCAGAAGATCTGATATATTATTTAACATAAGGTTTAAAGCAAGTTCATCTAATGTAATGTGTATAGTCATTATTCATTAATATAACCGAGGTTATTAGTTATTTACAGGGTTGATGAATGATGAAAAAGTACCAATTGTTCTATGCCTTTCTTTACCTAGCAAAAGGAAACAAAAAACACTTATGTAACTTTGTTGCCTCGTTGGTCTGAATGATGGTGGTGCCCCTCGTCCAGCACTTCATGCCTTAAAAGTATCAAAAGGTTACACACAGGTACGTATATAGATATAAAAGCATTTCTATTCAAATCTGATTAAAAAACAAAAAGGAAGCTAGATATGTTATAGACTTAGTGTACTAATCAGTGGGTTTTATGATGAAATTCGGTGCCAAAAAAAAAATAAATAAATAAAAAAAAGAGAGAAAGAGGGGGAGGAGGTTGTTAAAGTGAGCAATGTACTGCTGGGACACTAAGATTGAATATTTTAGGGTCCCTTGAATAATACCCTCGCATTCATCAATTTAGTAGAACACATTGTGCTAAGACAACAGGTATTAGGTATATACATGGAACTCAAAGATTCTAGGGTTATTAGAGCTTAGATAAGCCTTAAAGACTATGAAAAGAAAGGAGTATACAGACAGCATGTACATGATAGCCACAGTATGCATAACCATAATGATTATTTAATTAAACAGATTATATTACGACAATATGTGGTTGTCAAGCTAATGGGTACAGACTGTTAGTAACTTAGTATTATAAGGTTTAGGGTAACTGGTGTAGAGTCCAAACTCCAAACTGCAATATAATGTGACATTTTAGAAGGGGTATTGGGCCATGATAGTAATAATAGATAGATGTTCACATCAACTTTTTCATCCCTGTTTGCAAGTGGGAACATCGATCATGACTCCTCTCAAGCACATTTCATGCTTGATTACAATCCCAGCGACATACAAATAGATATAGGCCCCACCTATATATATTTACATGATTTGGATAACATCACATACGTATACATTACAAATAGAGCCATATTCCATCCCTAATATGAATAAGAAATTAAAGGACACACTCTTATATAACTCCAAGACCAATTATGCACCTTGATACTTATCTTCAATAATGACAAACAGCTACAAATAATAATAATAATAAATAGTAATAATGAAACAGAAAAACCACAGAAAGGGCATTATATATAGAAGATATATATGTATTTTTATATATAATTGATTGAACACATAATAATAACAAAAACAAAATATATATAAGGAAAAATAACAAAAAGAGCATGCATTCAATTCAGGCACTGCTGTTCTTCAATCAGAAGGGGAAGTCTTGGTCTTCAAGCGATAGAGGAGCTTCTTCTTCTTAGAGGTTGGATTATCAATGGTGAGGACAACTTTTCCAGCCTCACCAATCTTGAAACTGTTGCAAAGCACTGGTTCTTCTGATGAAGAAACCTTTCTAGCCTTCTGAATAATCACTGTGTAGCTACCTTCCGAGCTTGGAACAAATTCAGCACCATAGCTTACTTCCCAGCCTATAACTCTCAGCTCCCAAGAAAGCAAACATTTCTGCATGTTCCCAAAACAAAATTAAACTTTGGATTGATAAAAAAATAAGACTATAATAATACCATAACAGTTCTATGCAGTGAATGATTCATTTAACCACTGCACGAGGTTTTCTTTTGTAAAGTGATTTATCCTTTACACTGTATCTGGCTTCTAATAGTCTAATATTTTTTTAGATATATAAAAAAGAGGTGTAGGGTTTAAGTATGCAGCCCCCATAAATGGATCAGCATCAATGTCAACATCACTATCATCATTAGGTAGAAAGAGATCATATTATAGTAGCTTGTGTTGCAAACCCTTTTTTCTTGCAGAGACTTATTTTCTTACTCTTGAACATAACGCCTCTTTATTTTTCAGTAAGTATTTTTTTCATGTTTCATTTCATAAATCCTTGTCAAACGCCGGATATGCAACATAAGTATCTGACAAATTCATATTATTGTTTGTACAAAATATACAATCGGGCTAATCAAGCACAAAGTGGTCCACACGCATGTTTCATAGGTTAACTAAACGGTGAAAAAATACAACATAACTTGGACAAAGGGAATATTTTGGCTCTTAGCGATATTAAGAAATAAAGCAAATTAAAATTCAACAATTAATCCTGCCTCCTAGCTCTACCACAAAGGAAGTTAGAGTTAGACCTTTTCTTTTCTATGCTTGTTTTATTTATTTATTTTGCCCATTGGAATATGCATATGTTGTTTGTTTCTAGGTCTAAGTATTACTCCAATATTATATACGGCTCTTCCGTATACATACTCTGACATTAATATACGGAATTATAAAATGTTTGAAAAAACGTTTTCCAACAATGAAGTAGATAGTGTTCAACGGTTGAAGACAGAGGAATCCAATGCAATATTCCACGTTCCAATGTTTGGTTCTTTGGATTCTCGAAACCAAACGAATCCCGAAAATTACGAAGGAAAAAAACTCACCTCAGTAACAGGAAATTCCACCGTATGTTTCGTTGCTGGCTTCACTGTGATTTCCGTAACAGCATCGGAGTTTCCGAACTCCCCCTCTTTGCTTAGTCCACCATACTTCACCGGAAGTTGCTCTGCACTTATGTATCTGAAATAACCAAAAAAAGTACAAAGAGGGCACTTTAAAAGCTAAGCAGAATCCAAACAGAAAACTAAACGGAAAAGACAAGGAATAAGCAAAGTTTGAATCTTTTGGCCTTAACCTCAAAAGGGTGTCTGCTGATTTTGAAGGCCCTGCAAACACAAACTTGCTCTTGGTTCTCTGGGTAAGGAAAGGGCTTATCATTCTATTCACAGCAAGGTACCACCATGGCACATTGATGAACACCTGAACCAAAGGCAAAGAGGATCGTTTATATGACTTGTGATTTGCATGCAATTTGAGAATAACGAAAAAGATGAACCTGTTTGGCCACAAATTCAGGGTAATTGTCCTGAAGTAGCTGAAGGGCTTCTTTGGTAGCTTGTCTAAGCTCCCACTTGGCAAGACCAGGCGAGTTCTTGAGATCATTGACCTGAACAATGGTGGAAATGGCGCCAGGGTTGAAGTCCAGTTTCCTAATACTCTTCTCCAAGAACTGAATCCTCCATCTCAGGAACCTCTGCCTCTTCTCCTCATCAGAGAATGTCTTCTTATACAGCTCCTTGTTCTCGAACTCGCCGAATATGTTGTAACAAACAGGGTGTCCTTCTTTGTCGAATCCATGCATGAACACCACCTTCTCCAGTTCATCACAACCTAAATTCTCCTCCATTAGCTCATTGATTCCGAACTCTTTCCTCCACCGGATTGTATTCTTCATCATGGCGAAAGCGTCTTTCACTTTGAAGTCTCTGGCGCGCAGGAACTTCAAGAGGATGACGTCGCTTCTTTCGTCTGCAAGCAGCGGTATCCCCCAAATGGATACCTCTTCCGGTGGCAATGGCACGTCCTCCTTGGCTTCTTGGCAAACTTTCTGTGCCGGTCGATGTGGACTCTCTGTTGTTGAAACAGAGACAGCAACAACGGTCTCTTCAATAGCCTCAACAGTTTTTGCACCATCATCATCAATGGATGGAGCAGCCACCACCTTTTCTTCAACCTCAACCACTGCGGTTTCTTTCACTTCTTCTCCCACCTCGTCCTCGTTGTCTGTTTTCGTGGCAGGTTCAGAAACTTTTTCTTCCTCTTTCGTTTCACTTTCTTTCTCAGCAGTTACAGCTTCTTCAGGCTTGTGTTGTTGCTTGGGTTGGTTAGGGACAGAGAATTGGTGGTTATTAAGAGCTTCCTGAACGAGGCTCTTGAGTTCTTGTAGCGCCTTGTTGTGGGTCTCAGGGAGATCAGAAAGCTTGGTGCTTTCTTCCTTGAAGGTTCCTGATTCCGGAAGCTTGGAGAGGTGAGTGCCCAAAGTCACGGGCTGCTTCTTCTCCTCCTCGGCCTCAGGCGGCGGAACATGTGTAACCACCACCGCCTCTTGGTTCTTTGGAGCTTCCTCGGCCATCATCAATGAAGACGTTTAAGATGGTGAGTAATTTGGTGGAAAGGGGTTAGAGAACGAGGGTTTATGTAGAGGAGAACGTGCCAGCTTGGAACATGATATGGGACCCACATTCACAAACGTGGGACCTCTTCGTCTTCGCAGCACACCCCACGTTCTATATTTCTCTTTCTAATGCAATGTTCTTATCTCATAAATCAACGGCGCCATTGCCGCTTACCCACTTCTCATCATGCTTTTTCTTCTAACTTATTTCTTAAAACAAATATTCCGATTATTTTATAAAGTCATGAAATGAAATAACAAATCTGTATCTGTATCACCACTTTATAAAATATATTCAAACTCAAGTTACATACACATCATTTCTGCTCATCAAATTATTATCCAATAGGATGGACCTACATACCGTTGTTCACACCCACACCACTCTCATCTCAAATTGATTTCCATTTTCCAACCCGACACTCATGTTCGAGTTTCAATTTTAATTCCATATAATATATAGCATTTATTTGAAAAACGGTCCTGTAATGATAACTATACCGGCCCTTAATAATAATGAATTGAAGAAGAACTAAATATAAAACAGAAATACACCAACATTAAAAAGAGGGTAACTGGGTAAGGAATAACGTTAGGAGCTTATGAGGTCGAGTAGGTACTTTACTTTATGCGGTTCAGCCCTTTGCATGTTTTTGCTTTGTTGTCCCTTGAAACTATCTAGCTGTACCCTCCATTGCATCCAGGCCGTTAAAGTGTTTTCGATTTGGCCCACATTAGCACAGCATGCATTTTCATTGCATTGGATCTCTTTTTCCTTTTCTTTTTTGGGATGACATAAATTTAAATTACTTTTGAATTAAAAAATGACCTGTTAGTAAGAATAATAATAATAATATATAATACTTTCATTGTTCTTTTACTAAATGACCCAAAAGAGGTAAATTTTGCCCTCCCACACTTGGTTAGCCAAATAACTTGACTTTCTTGTTTATATATGCGAGGAGTAAAAAATGTATTTGGGAACCTTCCAACTCTAAAACAAACAAACAGGTTCTTACAGGACAACGTGAAATTATGGAGTAATTATTAATTTATTATCTGTAGATAGCAAGAAACAAGAATACATGGATGTTCTTAAATTTTTGGTCTCGGTTAATGAGAAACAAACAAACAACAGGACAAGAAAACCAAAGAACAAAACACAGGTCACATTCTTCTTCAAAAGATTCAATGGTCGGCCCAATAATAGACTAACACATGCTGCTCCTTTGCCTATTAATAGTTCAATGAAGCCCAATGCAATGGATCATCGGCGCAGTCTTTTCTGTAAGGCCCATATGTTAAGGCCCAAAAGATGACAAAAGAAAAAGATTGCAAAACCCTAACTCCCCCGGGTTCCCGCTTCCTTCAGCCTTCAGCAGTTCGTTCGGCCTCCTCGAGTTCCCCTGTCGTCGCCGCTGCCAGCCTCCTCGATTACCTCGTCGCCACTGATCTAAAACACTGATCCGCCGTCTGCCCCTCGCGGCTTTCTGTTTCTCGCCACTGACTGGACCTGCCTCGTCGCCAACAGCTTCTGCCACGCAGCCGACTACTCCTCCTCCATCTGCAGGTTTTTTTTTTTTTTTTTTTCTGTTTGATACTTTGATTTGAAATTAATCTTTGTGTTTTTTATATTTTTGTTTGTTTGTTAACCTTCTGAATTTGTATCTCTGTTTGTTTGAAATTGTTCCATTACCGCTCACTGTTTTTGACGTTTTTTTTTTTATTCGGGATTTGTTTTTCCTTATTTTGAATCTAGTCGTATAAATGCAGAGTCTCTTCTTTATTATGGAATTTGCATTTGGTGTTTAATGAAACCCTAAACAAAATACATGTTTTGTCACTAGGTTCTAACAAATATTGTAACACTGTTTTCACTCCAATGACGAAGAAGAAGAAGAACGGTTGCAAAGTGACCTGTAATCAGGAGCTGAAAGAGGATGATAATGTTGTGCACGAGCAAGAAGAAGAGGAGAAGCCATCTCAGAAGAAGGCAGGTAGTGAAATTGATGAAATATTCGCTGGGAAAAAGAGAAAGAAATCTGATGATGAGAAAACAAATAACAATAAGAAGAAGATGAAGAAAAAGAAGAAGAAGACCAAAGAGCAAGATGATAATGATGATGGTGGCTTTCTAGACAAACCTTCCCGATCAAGAAAGAAAACCAGTGATGGACTCACAATCTACACTGAAGATGAGTTGGGCCTCAATAAGGCAGATGCTGGAGGTACTCCGCTCTGTCCATTTGATTGTTCTTGCTGCTTTTGATGCTTTGCCGGAAACTTTGCTCTGTGATTCTGACCCTTTCTACTTGGATGCATTGCCTTTTTTCTTTCTTATTATACTTTTAGTAGGATCAAAATAGGGTTCAGGTTACCTTGTGTTGGGATCAGTTGGAATTTTGGAGCAGAGTTACAATAGCTCTCGTTGTTGTCCTTCCTCTGTAATGTAATTGTGTATGCAATTATGCATAGGTATTAGTAATTTATTAATGAAATAGTGGAAAATCTTTTGAAGTCCTTAATCTCATTACATTCAACTCTTTTCTTTTTCTTCCCCTTTTTATAGAATTTCTCATGTTCAATTTGGATGTTGTTCTTAGTTCTTACTGCTTAAGTAATGCGCCAAAGCAATATCTGTTATGTACTTACTATAGTTTCTATAGGCATTGGTTTTAGAATCTGTTTCTGAATCTTTATAGACTGATGATTCCCAGAAAGCACATTCATTTTGTTTGGTGGTATTAGTTTTTGTCCAAGTAACTACATTTGCTATGTCTTCTTTGATGGAGCTATAAAAATATAGGAGGCAACGTTGCAACTTGCAAGCACCTAGAGTTTGCAAGGTTGCAAGCACCTAAAATTTGCATGTTTAAGGTAAAAGTCTGTAGTTATGATCTACAAAACTACAAGCACTTGCTTGTGTTCAAACAAAAATTATGTAGTAGTAGTTTGAGTCGAACGTATTTGTAGTTATTTGACATGAGATATTATGTTAACTCCACAATTCATTTGCCATCAAATGAAGTTCTAATAACACCCGCACCCATTCAAATATATTAAGTCAAATTATTATTATCAATAGCACAATTCCATAACATTAGACCTTTCAATCTTGTGAAAGCAGTATACATATACACTATGCATTAGGATTCCGAAGTGACATAGCCCTTCCATTTTTTCTGTTTATTTTTTTTATTTTCCGAATTGAGCATTTAGCAACACATTTCTTTTTTTCTTTGGGCTGTTCAAACATACCTTACATTATTAGCGAAGGAATAATCAAATATTATCACAGACCTTGTCACTTGATTGATACTGAAACACGTAGGAGAGAGAACTAATACTAATGTGCTTGGCTCTTTTTTTTTTTCGTTTATAATATTAAATTTATTATGCTTATAAATTATTCCTCTTTGTTTATTGAAGAAATCTATACGATTATAAAGTTACAATTAACATGAATAGTTTGTTTTGTCAATTACAATCAATGGTGACAATGACCAATGGGAACGAAACAACATGAAGGAATATTCGGTCAATGTCTCAATGAAACAGAGGCTTGGGCTGCACTCTGTTGAAGACCGTAGATAGAGAAGTTATTACATGACATCTAAAAGCAGCAGTGTGGTTCAATTTTTTGTATACATCCCCCCCACCCCACAAATTCTAACATCTTTTTCCCTTTATTTCTACCTTTGTCTGATTAGAGAACCTCTTGTAATAGATTCATATTACAGGCCTGTAAAAGGAGTAAAGAAAATAAAAGGAGTGTATAGTACTAGTTGTTAGAAGGAAAATATAATAATCTTTGCTCTATAAGGTACATTTACGGTAATACCCAATAGTAGGTTGGCATCTATTTGTTTCAGCGTTGTGAATGTAATGAATGATTGAATCGATGTGATGACAATGATGGGTATATGTAACTAAAAGTGTTGTTCAATCTTTCCTAGCCATGATGCACTTTAACAAATCATGCTCGATTTTGTTTTCCTTTTCTTTATCTACTCTGACAACGATGTAATGGTTAAAATAGCATTCACTCTTGTGCAGCTAATACAAACAGCATGCGAAACTTACGCACTGCCAGGTGCCAACAATAGATATCAATATCATCATCGTTATTATTAGGATAAATAAATAAATAAAGGAGATTAACTACATTTAGATTCTGTATTAAATCTATATAAATCGTTACATAGTGTAGGGTTTCAAGAATCTACAAATAAACCGCTCAGGCATGTCGTGATTTATGTTGAAACGAAAAAGCAACAGAAAATGCTACAAGCGGTAGCGATTTCCGAAGGGAAACACAAATACATAAAATGCAAAAGGATCACTCTATGGTACAGATGTTAATTGATACAGATTTACAGAGATTATTTTCTGTTTGACACGTGTTATAGCTGAGTGCAGAGTTTGAGGAATGAGGGGAGTGGAATTATAGCTTAGTTGTGGCTTAACCTGCTCTTACAAGGAATAATAGAAATTGGCAGAGTTGGGTTTTGTTAATAGGATCTTGGTATTTTCGGCTTCATTGGAGGGTATTTGAATCTTAATCTTTGTGAATTAAGTGTGTATTATAAGCCAAGTAAGTATAAGGTTCAAAGGAAAAAATTTGCATCATGTACCCAAGAAATTTGACTCAAAACAAAAAACAAATGGAAGAAAATATGTACGTTTAAAATCACGATATAGAAAATACTCAATCACTAGGCAAACATCTACCATTATATATAAATGTGACCAATTGAAAGTATATGATTAGTATTAATTATCAATGAAAATATATAATAATAATAATAATAATAATAATAATAATAATAATAATAATAATAATAATAATAATAATAATAATAATATATAAACTGCTAGTAGTAGTAGTAACAATAATAAAAGAAAATAAAAATTCTTATTTAAAATGTTAAATGATTGGAAGTAATTTTAAAAAGTCTAAAATATTTTTTTAAAATTAATTTTGTTTACTTGTACTAGAAATTAAAAAATTTGAATTTAATTACAAAAAACTAATAATATTATAGTTTATTTCAAATGACTATAAAATCCTTTTTAGGATAAAGTTATTTAATTATATTGGAAAATGAAGATTTAAATAAGTTTAATAAATAAAGGTACGTAAATAATTAAATCAAATAAATAAGTTTAATAAATAAAGGTACGTAAATAATTATATCAAGATTTGTTCTTATTTGCTAATCTTAAACTTATGTTCTATGTAACTATTAATTTCTAGCAAAAATTTTGAAAAAATATTTTGAGAGGCAAATATCATATAATGTCATCTAAATTAAAACTAATAAAAAATCTGCATAAAATTGGTTTTTTTTTTTTTGTATCTTTTGAATATATTTTAGAGGTGACAAATGTAATGTGAAAAAAATTAATGAGATTCATAATTTAATTTAATCAAAATAAGAGAGAATAAAAGTTGGTGTTTAAATAATTTTTTTAATATGTAAAAAGTAATGTGAATATTTCCACAAATATAATTTTTTTAAAGTAATTAGTTCAGGATTACATTAGTTCTTTTTATTTTTGCTGTCCTATAAAATAAAAAAAGAAGTTTTTTTTTGGTGTCTTCAAAATATAGTCATTGGACTATATATGAAACGAAGCCCAACAATGAACCCTTATAGGGTTGCAGTTGCTCATATCAGTTTGGATGCGACTCGGTTGGATAACACATGTTGCGACAGGCTCTGACAAGTTGCTGTCTACCAAATAGTAAATTGCCAGATGTCTACATGACCTTCATCGAATGGGAATATTTGTATGAGGATATCTGTACATTATAATTGGCCAATGCGAAATACAATAGCAATTTACATGGATTTGATAATTCTTGAGAGAGTGTAGTGGTTTATAGTTGATAATTGATTTATAAATATTAGTTGAACGTGATTGTGATGTAGAGTTGTCAAATACAATGTTTTGGGAAGATAATTTTTAAATTTTTATACACTACAGAGAGAAGATTTAGAAAAGCAAAGATAGGGTATGAAGTTTATCACAAGAAATTTTTGAGTGTTTTTATCCATTCATCAAATATTTTTGTGGATGTTCAAACTAGTATATTATAAAAGTTTGTGATGTATAGAATTAAGCGGGTGGAAAAATTATTCTACAATATCTACTATCTAGATTGCCATAGTATCATCTAGTGTGAACCCATAAGTTCTATGTAGGGATCGCAAAAAAATCCACACACACACGATGAGGAGACTAATGGGGAACCTGCAAAATTCCAACAGGGACAGAGACTCACCCTCGCAAACAATGGCAAATCTAGAAATTTTATAAGACGGAGACCATATTAAATACAAAATAAATTAAAATATAACATAACAAAAAGTCAATAAAATATAATTTATAGTATATAAGTCAAAATTAATAATTATATTATATAAAAATCAATATTCAACTACATACTTTAGGATTTTGGTATTTTTAAATTTGTTCTGCAATATTTCATATAACTAAAATTATCATTTTATCATCTGAAATAAATTTTGAAGCATTATCTTTTTTAACATATACGATCATATAATCTGCTAAAATTTTATTTTTTATCTTGTTTTAATAATTTTTATTGTTTAAAAAGTCTATTCAATTGTTACTGTTGTCATAGAAAGAGTCAAAATAAAATTTTTTTTATAGTTGTTACTTTTTTACATTAATCCAAATCTATATTTTTTAATAACTTTTCAATTATTTATATATTTATACGTTTTTATTATTTTTTAAACCTATTTGTTAATTGTTACTAATATATTATAATATACATTATAATTTATACATATTAAGTTACTAATATGCAAATTTTTTTTAGTGTGTTAATATACTAATATATATATATATATATATATATATATATATATATATATATATATATATATATTAATTATATAATAATAAACTAATAGTACTAATTTAAAAAAAAAAATTGGGGGAGGGACCATGGCCAGCTTAGCCCCCCTAAATCTGCCACTCCCCACAAATAAATGAAAATGGGGGAGGGGGTGAGGATTGAGGTACTTGTCCCATAGGACCTGTAAAATTCCCACGAAAAAAAATTTACTTAAATATCCTTATATATATAAGTTGTGTAAGTAATTCTAATTCATTTTATTTTAATTTATATGTTAGAAATCTTATGTATATGTTATTATGTTAAACTTGTATTTGAATTGTGTTTGATTTGATATATTTAGTTGAATTGTATAAGATTTTATTGTAGTTGTATTTTTTTTTAATTTAAAACTTAATATCCATAGATACATGTGAGTATCTGCCTCCCCCACAGGAAAAAATAAAATATGAGAACCCGTGATGGAGATGGGGAGGGGATGGGGTGCATTTTACTACAATGGGAACGGGGGACAGCGGAAGGGCAAATCCCTGCCCCCCCATGGAGATCATTGTTATCCCTAGCGGTATGCGAAGCTGGAGGATGTTATCGTCAATTCTAAGGGATCAACTAGCTTGGGAAAGCTTCGAGTTCGATGCTTGTAGTTGCATCAGTGCCAGCATTGGTGGCATCTCCCTCTTTTACGGTTGATTTAAACCGCAACGATGGGAATGCATCTGTTATGGAAGATAATCATATGTTTGGCAAGTTTGCGGTTGCAATGGCTGATTTTTCTCATATAATTTCTAATGGTGCACAGGATAGAGGACTAGATTGGGTTGAAAATACAATGCGAGAAGAGGATTTGGATGAGGAGCCTGCAGAGATAGGTGGAGACAACAATGAGAATACAAGGAGCAACCCATCTACACAACAGGATCCATCTAGTTCCATCATGCAGCAATACCCGCCACACTTTCTCACCATAATCTTGGAGGTGATGGTACAAGTGCAACAACTAGACTTTGAGTATGGTTTGGGGGGGGGGGGTTCAAGGATTGCACAATGTGAACACTCTAATGGAATTTCAATTGACTAATCATTCTAGAATAAAAAGTAAGTCATGCTTAGTGTGAAATGTTATAGTATCCGTCGTGAAGTTGAGTATAAAGTGTTGGAGTCAAACCACTTCAAGTACCATGGTACAATTGGTTGATTTGGATCTCAGTTCAGCAAAGAAGGGTAACTGGGAGGTCAGGAGGTGTAATGGACCTCACACTTGTTTACCCACATCGATATTTAGTGATCACAGACAACTTGATTATCATGTGATATGTGCTTTCATCTTTCTGTTAGTTAGGATTGATGTTGTTGTTACAATAAAGGTCTTGCAACAAGCAATAGAGGCAAGTTATGGTTTTAGACTAGTTACAGGAAGGTTTGGTTGGCAAAGCAAAATATAGTAGCACGGATATATGGAGATTGGGAAGAGTCTTACAACAAGTGCCACGATAGATTCTTGATGTGAAGTCAATCATGACTAGAAGCATTGCGGTGCTAATGACTTCTCCTGTCAGAGTTAGGGATTAGACTGATGAGTCTATGGTGTATTTTTAACATCTATTTTGGACATTTCGTCCGTGTATTGAAGCTTTCTGGCATTGTAAGCCACTTGTCAGCATTAATAGTACTCATTTATATGGCAAATATGTGGGCACAATGCTTTTGACAATTGCGCATGATGGGAACTCAAACATCATCCAGTAGCATTTGCATTTGTTGAGGGAGAAAATGCGAAATCCTAGTCCATTTTTCTGTCCAATCTTTTCCAGCATGTAACTCCGCAGTAAGGCATTCTTGTTATATCTTATAGACACAATGGGATCAAGGCTGCTTGGAGGCCCCTAATGGTGGTTGGCTCCTTCCAAGTGCTTATCGTGCATTCTGTATTCGCCATATTGCAGCAAACTTTGCTTTGAATTTCAAGGGTAAGGATGCGTATGCGAAAACAAGGCTAGCGTTTGACACTGGTTTGACATTCTAAAGATAGAGGACCCGGCTATGTATGATTAGGCAAACAAAATACAATACAATAAGTGGACCCAGCATCATGACAATGGAAGACGGTTCGGACACATGACCATGAAGATCTCCAAGTGTATTAACTCTGTTATGAAAGACGCAAGGAATCTTTCAATCACTTTATTGGTGAAGTCAATATATGGAAGGCTTGCAAAGCCATTTGTTCTTCGAGGACAAGCGGCAGAGGCTTAGCTGGGGACTAGTTATCAGTTCTGTCAAGCTCTAATAAAGGCCATAGAGTGTAACTTGAGGGATCGAGATGCTTTACAATGATACTTTTTGATAGGCATTAGTCGAGTACACTTTGGTCGAGACGAGTCCCATGAGTAACTTCTCACTTAGCACATAAAGAGTATCATTGAGGGACCATACATGTGACTATGGCTATTTTCAGTCCTTGCATTACCCATGTCGTCATGCCATCGCATGTTGCACTCACTCGCGACTCAACTGAGTGACCTATGTTCATGATGTATACCGCAGACGAAAGTGTTTAATGTGTACAGAATCGGTTTCATACCGCCTATTCCAGAAGGGTTTTGGCCTCTATACAATGGTTCCACTGTCATTCCTAATCCCAACGTGAGACATGCAAGGGAAGGGTGTCTAAGAACCACCAGAAGTCGGAACAACATGGATGATACTGCAACCTGTCCAACGCAAGTCCCATTTGAATAAACCCTTGGCTTTTTCTCGTCCGTGGTACACATATATCTTGCCCACATGCAATTCCATCATTATTTCAACATATAGATACACTAGCACAATTATATAAATATCACCAATATAAAAATCATTCAATTGTAAGATGCTAATAGAAAAGAAAATATGTTGAATCCATATTGCCTCAGTGTGAAAAACTGCTAGAATATCTACGATGATAGTAGCTACAACGGATTGGCCAGGTTGGTCACGTTTTTATTGGCCACCCAATATATACATCTGTACAATCATCCAAGAGCGGTCGTACCCCAACTATACTTAATCAGCTCCTTTAGTTTTGCTACAAACAGCAACCACTAAAGTTGAACTCAATTCTCATTCTTGTCACCAAACAAGTTAGTAGAGAGCACATCATAAGTAGGCCCGAGTATATTTATGCACTGTCTTCTCATTGGCATTGGTAGGGAGCACTCTAAACCTCTCATAGAATCACGTGAAGTGGACTATCATCTGCTTGACCTTATTCACTGACAAAAGCTCACCCAATAGCTCCTCAAACTATGCCTATGTTGGCTTCCTATTAGGAGTGAACTGTGAAAAATCTATCAGTCACCTACTAACCTCCTCGCCATCAATAGAAAACCCTAAATGGTATGCTACATCTTATAATGTGATAGTGCACTCTCCGAATGCATCGGAATGTGTGCATTTTAAAATGCCATATCTCAATAAATGCGCTAATCAGAGGCTCATTCAGCCTGAATCAATAGTTGTTTAGCCTAGTTAGATGGTACAACCCAACGGTCTCCAAATAAAATATGACCTAGTTGTATAGAGACATATTTTATTGTCTTTTAAATTGTAAATATACCTAATAACTACATCACAAAAGAAAAAATTGATTGTAATAAAATTTTAACTAAAATTTTTACAACAAAAAATCAATTAAATTAATTTTTATAAATTAAAATTGATTAATGTCATCTAATCTTAAATAAAATATCCAAATACATAATCAAATAACTCAATATACTACTTCAAACTGTATGAATCAAAACTAATAGATAATAAAACAAGCATTCAAAATCTACTTCTAATCAATAATAGTACTATTTCTTCAAATCTAACAAAGCACAAATTTCTGCACTAATATAATCTCTGTAATGATATTTTTAGCAACGTAGGTAACGCCGTTTAGTCAGTAGACACGATCTTCTTCTTCCATGGTTCCATCCGTGCGTGATCCCCACATGCTTCTCTTTGAAAACTCTCCAATATAAATTTCAAAAACGACTCAAATAAATAATCTGTGGGTTGCATCACAGTTTTTATAGTCATTACATGTAAACCGCAATAGATCCTAATGGTTTCTTGCCTTCATAAACCTTGACGGTTGATAACGGTTTTTGTAGCTGGTTTTTCTCATAAACCATGACTCCTCATTGCGGATTTCGCCCATTGAATTTTGCACCTAAACCGCGACGGTCTATGGAGGATTAAATATAAATATTGAGAACTCTACACCTTACTGCGGTTTTCATAAAGTAAGTACATTACATAACCCAAATATAGCCAATCTCTAATTGTTACATTTGGGTCATTTTGATTCTTCTTTTATTTATTTATGTAATTTATCATTATTATTACTTATATTAAATGTGTACAATAAAAATAAGGAAAAAGCTTAGTATTCAACGATAAAATCGGCCTAATTTAGCTAAAATTTATAAATGTTTTTTTTAAATGTTTGGTTTATTAATTATTGATTTATTGATTTATTTTTTTATTTTTTTTTTATTATTTTTTTTTTTTGCGTTACACGCTTAATAATGGTGTCTGTCATTATTATGAGTGCAAAAACAAAAGCTATTACGGCAACACAATCTCATTGTTTGTTATAAAGTTTTAACTAAATTAGCATTTATAAAAATGGACAAATAAGCTTTAAATAAATTACTATGATGTTAAGTGAATATTGCACATCTTAATAGTTATGCAGAGTTAACTTTCTTTAATTTATATTTTAAGTTATTACAGGATAAATATTTACCTATAAAATATTATTCAAATAAAAAAGAGGCTACTTCTATCAAAATTGGAGTGTATAACCTAAAAGGCATATTATAAAAACTATTCAATTCCAATCACCACGTTCAAAAAGAATTTGCGAGAGGCCGAATTAGACTAATTTTTAAGGAGCAAACATTTAGCGATTTACTAAAATATTTTATATTTTTATTTTTAATGACAAATTTTAAGTGAGAAAAAACACTAATAGAAGTAGAACCTTTTTTAAATTTGAGCAAAGAAAAAAAAAGAGTAAAAAATATGAAATCACTAATTAAGGAGATAGAAGAAAAATAAGTATGTTACTGCTAGAAAAGACTATTTAGGATTTTGGGTAGATAAGATGAGAGAGAATGAGAGTAAATACGATTTATTTTATCTGTTAGTTTTAGATTTAAGTCTCAAAATAGTTTTTGAAGTTGTACTTGAGTTTTAAAGTCATTCTTGAAATTAATAGTTACTCAATTTTATCCTTGAACTTGCACTCCGAAACTCATATTAGTCCCTAAAACACTTTTTGTTCATTGAAACTCTTAAAACGACGTCGTTTTGTGTTTATTTAAAAAAAAAAACACCCTCCTCCTCTGCTTCCCTTTTTTCAACTTGAGGCTCTTTCCGTTCCCTTTCTCCTTCCCCAACTTGAGACTCTTCCCCTTCACCTTCTCTCACAACAACAAAGATGAATTAAAATCAGAATTTGCAAAGCACACCAACAAATCTAACCCCCTTCCCAAAACATAACAATGAAAAACAATTGCAAATTTGTTGAAAAAGATTTCATCTTTACCTCGATGAACAAGGATCTTTACCTCAATGAACAAGGATCTGGTATAGTCGAGCCACTGTCTCTGCATCTTTTTTTTAGTTGATTACTGTCTCTACATCTTTTTTTTGGTGAGATGGAGGGTGAAGTTGGGGGACGTGTTCTGTGAGTGATGATGAGGCCAAAGGGAAGGGGCAGGCCAACGGCACAGGGTGGTGGCAACAGTGGTTGGTCTTGTGCGAAGAGGAGGAGAAAAACAAGGAGAAGAAGAATAGGAGGAGGAGGGAAGAAGAAGGGGTCGTGGGGTGGTCTCTGGAGTTGCTAGCGACTTGGGAAGGAACGACATAGGAAGATGTCGCAGCGGTCTGGGATCGACGGCGGCGCTAGGGTGGTGGCAGTCGGCAACGAGCTTGTGGAGAAAAGGAGCTTGCTTCAGTGGTCCTGTGGGTTGCGCGGTGGTCCGCACCAGAGAAGACAAGGAACAAAGAATAAGGGAAAAGAAGAAAAAGAGGAAGGAAAAAGGGGAGGGCCGAAGGGCGTGACTCTATATATATATATATATATATATATATATATATATATATATATATATTTTTTTTTTAATACAAAACGACGTTGTTTTAGTGTTCCGATGAACGGAAAGTGTCTTAGGGACTAGTATGAGTCCCAGGAGTGCAAGTTTAAGGATGAAATTGGGTAATTATTAATTTCAGGGACTATTTTAAAATTCGAGTGTAATTTTAGGGACCACTTTAAGACTTAACTCGTTAGTTTTACTTATTCTAATGAGTTAAGCCATTATTTTTATTAATGTCTTTTTTTGGGATGTTATTAATATGTCGATATTAGACATTTGGGCTTTGTTTTATCTTGGGCTTATTTTAAAATTAATTAATGAATTTTTTTGACAAAATTAATTACTAAATTATCCGTAAATAACATCATCTGAAAACATGAGATATATGTGATATATTAGAATTTTTAGCAGGCTGTATTTATACATTTTTTAATTTTGATACGGGGTAGAATTAGTGTATTGCAGTGTTATTAGGGTGTAGAGAGATTTACCAGGCTGTAATGACTACGCTGAAGAAATTGGACGATCCAAATGGAAGGACAGTAATCGGACGGTCTGATTATACAAATCGGGGGTACACAAATCGGACCGTCTGATTTGCGTACTAAATACCACATGTCTTGCATACACGGTGCCCCAACCTCTTGATCCACTCTCCTAAGAAACCTTCGAAGCACTTCCCCGCCCATTCCCTTTCACTCTCACTTTTGGCTCACTCTCCATAATACCCCCAACCCCACATTTTTTTTTCTTCTTCCATTGTTGCACAAATCTAACGAGGAAGAACAAAGGTGTCACCACCAAAATATTAACAATGCCAAAGAAACCAAAAATAAAAGAAGTTAATCGTTCAGAGTTTTACATTGTTAATTATCTTGGTCATCTTAATGATGTAGATTTTTATTATCAAATATTTTTGTTTAATAAAAATAATAATAATAATATTAGAGATTAGTAAAAATATTGTAGTAGTAATTATTAAGATTATATATATATATAATTATAATATTATTATTAATTGGTAGAAAGAATCAGTAAAATAAAATAAATTTAGAAGATTTTTGAATGATTATTGAATTAATTTTTATTATAAATATATTATTAGATATTTAATTAAGGATTAACGATTTATTATTGTGTGTTGTTAGTTAAATATTTGATTAATATGTTTTTTATTGTATTGTACTGGAAATGAAAGTTTTGAAATTGTTTAAATATAATAATTAATCATTCTTCATTCTTAGTTAGTGAAGTAATTAAGGTATATTATTATTATTATGGTACCATGAAAAATTGAAATTGAATAAATTTAGTGTAATTTAGGTAATGAATTATGTTAGTAATACTAAATTTGAAATATGAATTTAATAAATTATTTATAATTATTAATAAATTTGGTGATATATATATATATATATATATATATATATATATATATATATATATATATATATATATATATATATATATATATATATATATATATATATATTGAGGTGTTTAATACTTTTTAAAGTTATTCTGGTTAGATAAATAGAAAATAATAAATTATTATTATTATTATTATTAAAAAATAAATAATTTTTTAGACATTAAAAAATATAATTTTAATATATCTAATAATAATTAGATTTATATTTTAAATTCATTTAAGTTTTATTAATTACGGTTAGAAGCTAATAAATATAAATGTGGAGTTTTTGTAAAATATATTTAGTATATTTCAAGTAGTTAATAATATAATTGTTAATATAATTATATTATACTAGTGATGTGATAATGAAAATGAGATATTGTTAAATTTAATTTATTAATTAATTATGGTTATCTCTGTTTAATATGATATATAGCTACGTTTTGTAGGATTCATGGATGTTGACATGTAATCACTTAATGCCGCCAGATTTGTACAATCAAATTGTGGAGGGATATTTACGGGAGACTAGTTTTTATCACGTTTTTCAAATTGGAGTAATCCAATGTCAGTCGGTATTGGTTAATGCTCTAATTGAGAGATGAAGCCCTGAGACTGACACATTTCATTTTTCAGTTGATGAGTGTGTTGTGACATTGGAGGATGTGGCGATAATTTTTGGTCTTCCGACAAATGGTCTTCCAGTTACAGGATCGACCTTGAGTAGTTATGAGGCCGAATGCTTGCACCAGTTTGGTGTTGCACCTAGGAAGATAGATTGTAGATGAAGCTTTATAAAGTTGACGTAGTTTCGGGAACTAAAAGATATTTTAGTCTTGACTGATGATATTCACATTTAGAGGTATGCAAAGTGCCACATAATGTTATTATTTAGGACCATTCTATTTAGAGACAAGTCTGGGGCAGCGGTGCACTGAAAGTTTCTGCCGTTGCTCTGTAACTTTCCTGGGATCATACAATTTACTTGGAGATCGGCATGCCTAGCGCACTTGTATAGAGCATTGTGTAGGGCATCTCGTGTTGACTACAAGGAGATTGATGGTCGATTGACACTTTTTTCTAGGCTTGGGTCTGTCTACCATTTCTTGCACCGATTCCCGGCAATCCTCGACTCTTTCTGGTTGCAAATAGGTAAAATTAATTACTATCTGCTTTGAAAAAGTATAGCACATTGTATTTTAATTTTTACGATAAAAGTTAATTAACGAATTGTCGGATATCAGATGGCATAACTCGGAGCGTGCTGATCGACCTCACAGGTTTCATTCTCTTGCTCGCTTTAGGAGGTCGTTGGATAATCTACAAGAAGGACATGTATATTATAATAAATAAGTATCTGTTTTTGTTTAGTCGTATTATTATTTAGTGTGTAATCCTCTTTTCTTTTCAATGTGTCCACTTTGTTTGGGAGGCTTATACAATTGATCGCATTGAGTCAGATGTGATTCCTGTTGACATCCATCAGCATTCAGTTATTTAGAATTCCACGGTACTGCTGATATCTTTCGAATGCGTTGAGTAGCATGCATCCGATATATTGAGGAGACAATTTGGTTTGACCCAGGGCATTCCTCATCAAGAGTGGGATCTAGGAGAAACACACGGTGAAGTACTGACTGGACCTAAGAATCAAGATTGGTCTGTAACCCACTCTTTTTGGGTGATGCAATGGACGAATCAATATAGATATAGTCATGTTCTTGCTGAGCCCCTGGTGTCTTCACAGCATCCTTTAGAAATTTACATGCATTGGTATCGAGGTACATATGGTGCCCACTTGCAATTGTCAGACCTCGTATTTCAAGAGAATCAGGAGGACAATCCAGTGCATAATCAGGAGAATCAACAACAGCAACCACTGCCACCGGCATCGCCGCCACCACCGCCACATTCACACACACAAGCACAACAAGAGCTTAAGTATTGTACACTATATATTCCTCGCACGCATTTTTCGGATTATTTTACACCATCATTACCATTACATCAACAGTATTGGAGTGTTTCATAGTTTGAGTAAGGGGATCAAGCTTTGCTTAGCCAGTTGCTTGGATTCATGGCTCTGGACCAGGTCACTCACATTCAGGTAATTATGGTGACATTCCCACTGACCAGCTGGCACACCCGAGTGGTATTACTTCAGGTAGGAGGTCTTCGGAGAGACCTCGACATCGCACTTCCTCAAATGCTAGAGGTAGACTATTTGTTGACTCGAGTAGGAGAGATAATGCCACGACAGGGATTACACAGAGTGAGAACCCACGGCGTATTCTGATGGGTCTAATTCAGGAGAGCAATAAGGCAGTTGATGATGAGGATGATGACTACCTAGTAGACCATCCGCGTTGACGACATCTACTACATTGTTACCCTCGGCACCTCATTGCTTACATTGCCTTGGACAAGCAACATCCGAGTGTCCATCTCATTCAAAAAGCGGGTCATCTTTGGCCGACTGATGCGGATTTTACAATCCACAAAATACCAGCAAGTGTACCGAGTCAAATCAAGTAATGCCTCAGGTGAATGAGGGTCAATCTCACGAGGATTAACGAGTTAAGCAAGCAAAATCAACCAATTAATCTAGTCGGACTAGCAAAATAGGGTTTTGAAAGCTTTTGAACTTAAACAGAATTAAACGAATCAAAACAGAAGCAAACAATGAGTATGAAAGTGATGTATAATTGAGAAAGCTAACATTTCAGAGATGTTAGTCGTCTGAATCAACACTTTTCACTTTCTATTCCAATTAGCAACGATTCTTTTATGGCAAATTATTAGTAATTAAATCCCAATCCCTTGGTGATTCAATTTCTCTTTAACCTAATTAAACGCTAATCCCTTAGTCACTTAATCAAGAAAAGAGTTGAAGAATGTCCACTGATTTATAAAACCACACAATTCATAAGAATTTAACCTAGTTGATTTTATGTCACATATCAATCCAGCTTTAAAACTTACGAATTATGAGAATCAATTTTCAAGCTTAATTCAATTAATAAATTTTCCAAGAGATTAAGAAAATTCAAGTTAGAGAAGAATTATTTTCCAACATATTCAAACCCTTTGAGATGAAGAACGAAAATCGTTTCTTAAAGAGGAATTGATAAACCCCAATTTTAGGGTTTATCATGTGTTGAATTTGGTGGGTTTAATCAATTCTTTTCACACTTATTCATATAAATTACATACTTTTATGATTTCTTCCTAATTATGCTTTATAGCTGAAAACATGCTTCCAAGACCTTAAAAATGCTAATTTTTAATCCTCTCCTATTATCATTCGATGCCGTAATGCGTTTCTTAAGTGATTTCAGGATCTATAGGGCAAGAATGGTTTAGATGATGGAAAGGAAGCATGTAAAGTGGAGAATTCATGAAGAAATATAGATTTGGTAGAATTCATAGCCATGCGTATGCATGCCTCACGCGTATGTGTGAGTGGAGATTTCTCAGCCCATGCGTACGTGTGACATTACGTGTACGCGTGTGATGCGTGAGCATCTTTTCTATCATTTCCTAGTAAATTTGTATTTGAATTGTTAAGTTTAATCAATATTTAAATATCTTCTAGCCACTATGGATTCTACTTTGAGTTGTGTGCAATTATGTTTATTTCAGGTAGCATTCGAATGGATTTGATGGAGTTTCTATAGAAAAAGAGAAGAAAGTGAATGATGCTGTCAACTCTGATCTCCTTGCACTCCAATGAGAATAACTTGAGCTACAGAGGTCCAATTGATGTGATTCTAGTGACATTGAAAAGCTAACTTCCAGATCTTTCTAACTATGTATAATAGTATACAATTCTTCTCCAAAACTTTGGCTATACTGGCGCCAAACTTGGGATTCTTCAAGTTAGGCGCCAAGACAAAAGGAAAGCCTCCAAGTGCTTGCTGCCAGGGTGGTGCCTAACTTCAGAATTCTGAAGTTAGGCGCCAGTGATCATCAACACGCCCAATTGGTCGCTGCCAATCTCAATTCTAACTTCACTTTTAGTGAAGTTAGGCGCCACACTAATGAGAAGCAATGGTCCCCACGCTCAATCAAGCAAGCAACGAAGATTTTATTTTATTTTAATTAAAATTTATTTTATTTAGAAATAGGAAAAGATATTATTTAGTTTTAGAAAATATATTTTACATTGATTAGGATTAGATATAAAAGGGAAAAGAATCAGCCCTTCGGGCTCGACTCTTCTCTTACCTCATTCCGCACTTTAGAGTTTTACAGAATCCTTGTTTTCTCTCTGAACCATGAGCAACGAAACCTCCACTGTTAAGGTTAGGAGCTCTGTTTATTCTATGGATTAATATTATTACTGTTCTATTTTAATTCATGTATTGATTTTAATTTCAAGAATTATTTTCGTTCTTTATTTTATGAATCTGGGTTGAACGGAAGTATGACCCTTGTTCTAATTGAGTTCTTGTAAAACTTGGAAAAGCTCTTTGCTTGAACAATATCTTGAAAACAATTTCTCCTAAATTTCTAATTATCTGGACTTAACGGGATACGTGACATATAATCCTCTTATATTTGGGTAATTAGGATTTTTGTGGCATATAAACTAGAATTGAACTTACCCTCTAATCGGAATCAAGTGACCAAGGAATTGGCGGTTGATGAAGGTTAGAGGAGACTAAAAAAGTCTAAGAAATTAGGGTTTAGTCACATATAGTTTGCCATGAATTGAATCTTGCATGATTAAAATAGTTAGTAAGAAAAGTTAATTCAGAAGATAAACAACTCCGAAACCTTAACTGTTTTACTCATATATTCTTCACACCAATTTACTGCTTACTTTATTAATTCTCTGAATTTACTGTTTAATGCAATTGAAATCCAAACACTCTTTTTTGCTTGTCTAACTAAGTAAATCACTCAACCATTGTTGTTTAATCCATCAATCCTCGTGGGATCGACCCTCACTCACCTGAGGTATTACTTGGTACGATCCGGTGCACTTGCCGGTTAGTTTGTGGGTTATAAATTCCGCACCAAGTTTTTGGCACCGTTGCCGGAGATTGACTGTGATTGACAACTACTGGTTGTTTGATTTCTTAGATTAGGCGTTTTTGCTTTAATTTCATTTAACTTATTTCTTTAAATTTTAAAAGAAAATTATTTTGATTTATTTTATTTAAAATTTTTATCTCTTACTTTCTGAAATTAAGTTTGGTGTCTCCTTAGTTGTTTTATTCTTCCTAGTTATTTTACTTATTGAGTTTGAATTTTATACTCCTTTTTGCTTATTAGCTGTTTTATTTTCTTAATTATTCAGTTTATTTTCTTTATTTTATTTTTCTTTTATTTTTGTTTTCTTTTATATTTTATTTTATTTTTAATTTTTGTATGTTCTTTCTTCTTTGCTTGCCTGTTTACCACATGGTACGTTTAATTCTGTTTGGTGTTTTGTGCTAAGGAAAAATAATGGAGAGAGATCACATGCGTTACTACTCACACCCAAGGAGTGATTCATATTATTGTGGATGGAGGAACTACCCTAATTTTGGTTGGGAAAGTCAAGACCAAAGAAACTTCAATACTCCATGTTCCATCTATCAAGAACCACCATCTCTATATTCATATCAAGAACCACCACCTCTCTATTCATATCAAGAACCACCATCTCCATATACATACCAAGAACCATCCTCTTCTTTTTATTCATATCAAGAGCCACCATCTCCTTATTCATATGAAGAATCATCTTCTTTTTACTCATATCAAGAGCCACCATATCCTTATTCATATCAAGAACCATCAGCTCTTGAGCTTCTCATGAAAGAATGCATACATGATACGAGAATGAATGTCAAAAATATAGAGAAATATGTGGAGTTGATTATCAAGCCCCAGGAAGAGGAACATGCAAATTCCTTCCCAAAGGATACAATGCAAGATCCTATGGAAGAAATGGAGGAAATCAATCAAAGGAGTTCATACTCCAGTGAATTAGAGAACTCTCCAACCTCACACATGAAAGAAGAGGAACATGCAAAAACAAAGGAGGAAGATGCACAAACAAAGGAGGATGATACACAAACAATGGAGGAAGCCATGCACATTCCAATAATTCTGGAGGAAGCCATACAAGTCCCTTTAATTCTATGCATGCAAGCTCCTAAGAAGAAAAATCTGAATGCACTGCCCACATTTGAATCAAAGTCTTCTCCCCCAACACTTGAATATGCTTTTCTTGGTCCTAATGAATCAGAGAGTTATATGTGAGTTGCTTTTTGGTGGGTATCATTTTTCTCCTTATGTCCACTAAAGTCATTTCTCTTAACTAACTAGAAGAAGAGGTAGAAAAAGCAACAATCAACCGTCAAGATAGTGACGTTAAAGAAATACTTGTTGAGAGGCAATCCAACTACTAGTATCCTTGGTTTTGCAGTTACTTTGGTTTTAATTTTATAGTTATTTTGATTTTAGCATTATAGTTATTTTAGTTCTGGTTTTAAATTACTTTATCTCAATTTTTTTAGAATTTTTCCTGTTTTACACGTGTGATAAACCATTATTTTATGGTTTATATTGTGTTTAATTGTGTGGTTTTATCATATCTTTATCCACTTATTCATTAAAATTAGCATGTATTTACAATTTCTTCCCAAAATTACTCCATGGTTGAAAAACTTGCTTCCTAGAGACTTTTTATTATGTATTTTAATTCTCCTTTATTCTATTCGATGCCATGATCTGTGTGTTAAGTGTTTCAGGCTTTATAGAGCATGAATGACTCGGATATTGGAAAGAAAGCTTGCAAAAATGGAATGAGCACAAGAAATTGAGGAGATGACCAGTGAGAAGTGACGCGGACGCATGGCTCACGCGACCGCGCGGATTGGAAACTACACAAGTGACGCGAAGGCGTGGACAATGCACACGCATGGCAAGGCAAAATGCCGGATGACGCGATCGCGTGACATGCGCGATCTGCAAAATCTGCAGAATTCGCTGGGGGCGATTTTGGGCCCTGTTTTGACCCAGTTTTCGGCCCAGAAAAGCAGATTAGAGCCGGGAAACATGCAGAGACCAGAGAACAACATTCATTTCGCATAATTTTAGTTTTAGATCTGATTTTACTCCTCCTCTAGGTTTTCTCTCTACACATTCATAGTTCTTAGGATTTTGATTTTATTGCTTTTTGGATTGGGATATTGAGAAGAGTTATTACCTCCGTCAAGACTTCATCATTCTAGTTTGTTTCCTTACTTGCCTCTTACTCTTCCATGTCTTCAATTTATTCAGAATTATTATTGGATTATTTTTAGAATTTATTAATACAAGAACTAATTTTATTTTTAATTGATCTTTTTGATTATTATTTATCATGTCTTTCTTTATTTCCCTTTCTTATGTTGTGAAGTTTACATTCATAATGAGCGAGTAGTTCCATAACTTGATTGGGAGTTGATTGAAAGGATGACTCTGAGTTGGAATGCTCAAGAGAAAAATTGGAATTGGATTTATTGTTGGATTGTCCTCTAGTCACTGACACTAATCCTTTCCAACGGGAAGGATTGGAACTTGTGAATAGAAATAGCTTTCCAACTTGCTTGACTTTCCTCTACCTAGTAAGGGATCACTAAGCAGAACAACCTTCAATTATCAATTAATCTTGAGAGTACTCCATCAAGGATAGGGCTTCCAACTAATCTACTCCCGGTCAAGGTTTTTATTTAAAATTACATAAATTCTCTAATTTAATTTCCTGTTTATCAACTCAAACCATTTTCTGAAAACATCTGATTGATAAAATAGCACACCTTTCTACAACTCGTTGGGAGACGACCTGGGATTCATACTCCCAGTATTTTAATTTTAATTTTGTGACAACCCTTCTAAATTGATAAGTGGATTTTTGGTTGGTTAAGAACTGTACTTGCAACGTATCTCTTATAACAATTTCTTAACTCGCCAATTTCTGCCACGTCAATTTTTGGCGCCGTTACCGGGGAGTTGCAATAGAGTGCTAAGTTATTGATTGGAATTTATTTATTTTCATTTTATTTTATTTTTTGCTACTATGAGCTACATGTTTCTTTCGTTAAATAACGCGTTCACTTCCTGATCCAACCTTGCCAGTATTTGATCCTGAGATTGAAAGAACTATCTCACGAATAAGGCAAGCTCGGCGTCGGTTAGTCCTCTCTGAGGGTAAATCTGAAACGTCACTTGAGGAAGAAACAAGCTCCCTTTCTGCTGATTCGGTTGATTTACGTGTAGGTGACATGGCAGCACCTAGGAGAATTACTATCCAGTAGGCTGGAGCCCCTGATTTTACAATGCAACTGTTTCAAGCGCATCACCCAGCAGTGGCTACGAATTTTGAAATAAAGACTGCACTGCTCAACTTGATGCCTAAGTTTCATGGCTTACCTGCTCAAGAGCCTATCAAGCATCTGAGGGATTTCCAAGCAGCCTGTTCTACTGTC
Source organism: Arachis hypogaea (assembly GCF_003086295.3). NCBI lineage: Eukaryota > Viridiplantae > Streptophyta > Magnoliopsida > Fabales > Fabaceae > Arachis > Arachis hypogaea. Next base: position 120,362,249 of record NC_092048.1, read on the forward strand.
AGGCGTGATGGTGCAGATGAAACTTCAATTTTGTTAAAAGCCTTCCCATTCTCTCTTGAGGGAAAGGCGAGAGAGTGGTACTACACTCAACCCGCAGCAACTGTTTCTGACTGGGATACGCTCAGAAGAGAATTTTTGGAAAAATTCTTTCCAGCTGAAGTTACTGATAAACTGAGGAAAGACATTTTCATGATTGTTCAGGACGAGTCCGAGACTCTCTACGAATACTGGGAGCACTTCAACAACCTTCTGGAAGCATGTCCCCACCATATGATTGATAAGATAGTGTTGCTCGGCTACGTCACACAGGGCATGAGGCCCCAAGATAAGACCACATTGGAAAGTGCTAGCAATGGGTCTATGAAAAAGTACAAGACCACTGATGAGGCATGGAAATTGATCAGCGACTTGGCTGAGTCTACAAGGAATCACAGGCAGAAACAAGGCCGGTCAAAGGCTGTTGCAGAGGTATCTTCTAGCAAAGAAACTACTGCTCTGGCTCAGAGTATATGTGAAATGACCAACTTACTGAAGCAGATGCAGTTGAGTCAACAACAAGCACAGCAAAGCCAACAGCTAGTCCCACAGAGAGTGTGTGGGATCTGTGCTGATTACAGCCATTATACTGATGAATGTCCGCAGCTCCAGCAGGAAGACAATACTGTGGCAGCCACTCATAACTTCTATGACCGTCCCAACGAAGGGTACAATCAAGGTGGCAGTTACAACCATGGATGGCAGGACAGTTCTAACCAAGGTTGGAGAGATAATTCTAACCAGAATTAGAGGGACAACAATAACAGAGGAGGCAGAGACAATCAAGGATATCAGAGGTGGAATAGTAACAACAACAGGCAGCAGAACCAGAACCAGCCTTACAGAGCACCTCACCTGAGGCAGTCCCAAAGACCACAACACAACCAACAACAAGTTCCACAGATCACTCAATCTAATTCCTCTCCGAATGACGATGCTCTTCAATCCATTGCACAAGGACAAAGGAACATGGAAAGTTCACTTAATGGCCTAGCATCCGCTATACAAGCTCCCATCTCTCAGCTGGCACCACCCAATACTTCAAACACTCAACAGGCAAGCTCCAGTGGAATTCCTTCTCAACCCTTACCCAATTCAAAGGGTGGCATCAATGCCATCACCCTAAGGTCCAGAACCACATTGCAAGAGAGGAATCAGGAGGAGTTAAACCCACCAGAACATGCCTCAGCTGAAGAGGTAGTGGAAATAGAAGATGTTGAGGAGGAAGAGGACATACAGGACATGGCTGCAGAAGAAGAAGCTCAATCACAGGAAGAAGCACCAAAGGGCGCAGACATTGCAGAAAATGCCATTTCTATTCTATTTCCACAACTTGCAAGGAAGCCCAGGAAGCAGTTGGAACCTGATCCCAAAATTTGAGGTAATTGTTCCCCTTTTTGATGTTATTCAGCAGGTACCTAAATACGCAAAGTTTCTAAAAGATTTATGTATACATAAAGACAAAATTAATGAATTAGAAACTATTCCTTTAGGTAGTTCTATATCTGCTTTAATGGGAGGTATACCTGAAAAGTGTAGTGATCCAGGTCCATGTATGGTTAATTGTACTATTGGTGGTGTGGTATTTTCTGACTGCATGTGTGATTTAGGAGCATGTGTGAGTATAATGCCTTTGTCTATATATGATATTTTGAGGCTCCCTCCCTTAAAAAGGTCGGCAGCTCGTTTTGTGTTAGCATATAAAAGCATTATTATAGTGGTTGGAGTTGCTGAAGATGTATTAGTGGGCATTAAGGGGCTCACATTTCTCATTGACTTTTATATCCTGGAGATGCCCCAAAATGACTCAGAGAAGCCATCATCAATCCTACTCGAAAGACCATTCCTAAAGACCTCGAAGTTCAAATTGGATGCTTTTTCAGGAACATACTCTTTTGAAATAGACGGCCGAGTAGTAAGCTTCAATCTGAATGGAGTTATGAAGCACCCTCCGGAAGATCATTCTAATCTCCAATATGACATCATAGATGAAACTGTGGCTGTAGTGCACCAGGAGAAGTTAGAAGAGAAGTACATAGGACAAGGTCCGAGTGTGGGAACACTCCCTGAGGACAATGAAAATACTTTACCATTGTCACCAGCTCCAGGCAATCCAGAGCCTGGCCATGAGCTGAAGTTAGAATTGAAACACCTCCCTCCACACCTCAAATATGCTTACCTTGAGGACAAGTAGAGGTTTCCAGTTATCATTGCAAGGGAACTCACTTCTCAACAAGAAGAGCAGTTACTTAGTGTGCTGAGGAGGCACAAGAAGGCAATTGGGTGGAGTTTGGCAGACATAGTAGGCATCAACCCTCAAGTTTGTGAGCACAGGATATTTTTAGAAGAGGGAGCAAGACATGTTCGTCAACCCCAGAGAAGACTGAATCCCACTATCTTGGAGGTTGTCAAAAAGGAAGTGACCAGACTACTTGAGGCGGATATCATCTACCCCATCTCAGACAGTGAATGGGTGAGCCCAGTACAAGTGGTGCCCAAGAAGTCTGGAGTCACTATAGTGAAGAATGAGCATGGAGAGCTCATAGCAACCAGAGTCCAGAACGCCTGGAGGGTCTGCATTGATTACAGGCACCTAAATCAGGCCACTCGTAAGGATCACTATCCTCTTCCATTCATTGATCAAATGCTGGATCGCCTGTCAGGTAAATCACATTATTGCTTTTTAGATGGTTACACAGGCTATTTCCAAATTCATATAGCTCCTGAAGATCAAGAGAAGACTACTTTTACATGTCCTTTTGGGACTTATGCTTATAAGAGAATGCCCTTTGGCTTGTGCAATGCACCAGCTACTTTCCAAAGGTGTATGATGAGTCTTTTCTCTGATCTTATTGAGGACTGTATGGAGGTTTTTATGGATGATTTTAGCGTTTATGGTGATTCCTTTAATCTTTGCTTGGATGGTTTGTCTAGAGTATTAGATAGAGGTATCAGTACAAACCTTATATTGAATTTTGAAAAATGTCACTTTATGGTAAAACAAGGTATTGTCCTAGGACATGTTGTGTCTAATACTGGCATTTCTGTAGATCCAGCAAAGGTGGATATTATTTCTAGTTTACCTTACCCCTCCTTTGTGAGGGAAGTCCGTTCGTTCCTTGGCCATGCAGGTTTTTACCGAAGATTCATTAAGGACTTTAGTAAGGTAGCACTTCCCTTATCCAGACTACTGCAGAAAGATATTGAGTTCGAGTTCAGTGAGGATTGCAAACAAGCGTTTGATAAGCTGAAGACCGCCCTGACTCAAGCTCCAATTGTGAGATGACCAGACTGGAGCCAGCCATTTGAAATAATGTGCGACGCCTCCAACCATGCAGTAGGAGCAGCGCTGGCTCAGCGTGAAGGTAAGGACCCCTTTGTAATTGCTTATGCGTCTAAGACTTTAGACGCCGCTCAGTCTAATTACACTACTACTGAGAAAGATTTTCTTGCAATTGTTTTTGCTCTGGATAAATTCCGAGACTATTTACTTGGTACGAAGGTAGTGGTGTACTCGGACCACGCAGCTCTAAAGTATTTATTAGCTAAAAAGGAATCCAAACCAAGGCTTATCCGTTGGATACTTCTACTACAAGAATTTGATTTAGAAATAAAGGATAGGAGTGGTAACCAGAATTTAGTGGCGGACCACTTGAGTCGCCTTGAGCACATTAAAGATGACTACACTCCTATAGCTGATAATTTCCCATTTGATAACCTGCAAGCAGTATCTGAGGTAGTCCCTTGGTATGCACCTGTAGCTAATTATCTAGTTAACCGCACATTTCCTCCAAACTTTACTAAGCATCAAAGAGACAAGCTGAAAAGGGAGTCTAAATATTATATATGGGATGACCCGTATTTATGGAGATGTGGCACTGACCAGGTAATTAGACGATGTGTGCCTCAATCAGAATTCCAGTCCATTTTAGAGGCCTGCCACTCATCTGAGAGTGGAGGACATTTTGGCCCTCAAAGAACAGCTAGAAAAATCTTAGACTGTGGATTCTGGTGGCCTACTCTTTTTAAAGACGCTGCTGAATTTTGTAAATCCTGTTTTCCATGCCAAAAATTTGGTAATATATCCAAGAGGGATGAGATACCTCAAAAAATTATGCTTTTCTGTGAAATTTTTGATGTTTGGGGCATTGACTTCATGGGTCCATTTCCAAATTCTAATGGTTATTTTTGTATATTGTTAGCTGTAGATTACGTTTCTAAATGGGTGGAAGCAATTCCTACCCGCACTGATGATGCTAACACTGTTGTTTCCTTTGTTAGAAACCACATTATTTGTCGCTCTGGATCACCGCGAGCAATCGTGAGCGATCAAGGCACCCATTTTTATAACAGGAGACTAACAGGATTACTGCAGAAGCATGGGATAATTCATAAAGTAGCAACAGCCTACCATCCTCAGACTAATGGGCAAGTGAAAGTGTCTAACAGAGAGATAAAGCGCATATTGCAGAAGATAGTCAAACCTCATAGAAGAAACTGGAGCACCAGGCTACAAGATGCACTTTGGGCATACAGAACAGCATACAAGACACCCATTGGGATGAGTCCCTTCTGTTTAGTTTATGGAAAAGCCTGTCATCTCCCAGTTGAGGTAGAGCACAAAGCCTTTTGGGCAGTAAAAGAGTGCAACATGGGATTTGAGAAGGCTGGAGCTGAAAGGAAGTTGCAATTGCAAGAATTGGAAAGCCTTCGCCTAGAAGCTTATGAGAACTCAAGGCTGTACAAAGAAAAGATGAAGGCTGTACATGATCAGCACATCAAGAGGAAAGAGTTCCAACCTGGGGACTTAGTCCTCCTTTACAAATCTAGACTGAGGTTCATGCCAGGCAAGTTGAGATCAAGATGGGAAGGTCAGTATAGAGTAGAGAAGGCTGAGCCGTACGGAGTTTTTTACCTAAGTCATCCTTCAAGCTCTGAACTCATCAAAGTTAATGGACATCGTTTGAAGCTATATCATGGCGAGAAGATAAATAAAAACAAGGAGCTAGAGATCTTCCTCTTGGAGGATCCACCCACAGCAGAAGACTGAGCTAGTGGAGCGTCCAACTTACGGACGTTAAAGCAAAGTGCTAGGTGGGAGACAACCCACCATGGTATGATCGTTCCTTTCTTTATTCTTAGTTTTCTTTTTCAATAACTCTTCTCTTTATTAGCACATTTAGTTTGCATCTGCATTTGCATATTTTTATTTAAAAAAAAAAGGGGCATGCGACGTGACAGCGTCGTCGACGCGTCCGCGTCACAGGAGAGTAAGAAAGCAAATAAATCGAACAGAGAGTCACGCGAGAGCGTGGCTGGAGGCGTGCCTATGGCACGATTCGACCCACGCGACCACATCCATGACGCGTCCGCGTCATTTGGGAATAATGCCTCCCACGCGTCTGCGTCACCCACGCGGACGCGTGACTTGGAAATCGACGTAAGAAAGGGTGCACGACCGAAAGTTGTGCTAGAGTGGTGCTGGACTGGTGCTGAACGCACAAGCCTTACCACGCGGACGCATGGCTCACGCGTCTGCGTCATATCCCTATAATGGCCACTCACGCGATCGCGTCGACGACGCGACCGCGTCACCCTGGAATTTGGCAATAATGAGTTTTGAACAGAGAGTTGTGTGAGCGCGAGGCCGCCCTCGCGCCAGTAGCACAAAACACGTCACGCGTCCGCGTCGATTCATTTAAGTGCCATCCGCGCGAACGCATACCCCACGTGTCCGCATCGCTTGTGCCGCACAACTTATTCTAATTTGCCAAATATCTTATCTTTCTCTTCCCCAAATCCTACTTTTTCTTTTCCCTCCTCATTATTTTCTTCCCCTTTTTTTCTCCTTCATTCTTTCTCACTTTCTACTCTCTCTCTCTCACCACTATTATCAAGGTTTTTCTTTTCTTCTTCCCTCCTTACTTTTCTATTATCCTTCTTATTTTTATGTTTTCTTCTTTTCTTTTCTTTTTACTATCATTATCCATGTTTTCTTTTTCTTTCTTTTTCTTTTAATTGGTGTTAAAAATTTATTTGAGTTATTGTTTCTTATTATATGCTTGTGGATTGTTGCAAAATTGTTTGGCAATTATATATTAATTTTTAAGGGTTACTTGCATGTTCAATTTAATAATTTCAATAGCTTATTCTTCATGCATGCTATGTGTTTGTGAAAAAGCCCATATGGCATTATGCATTTTTCTAGATTATTCTATTCTACTATTCTAATGTCTGTTTTTCACAAAACCCCTTTCATATTTTATTCATTGAAGATAATTGTTAATACAAACATGATGGCCAGTTTGTTACGAGTGATAACATTTTTAAGTAATTAATGCTTGATCTATGCTACTCATGCCTTTGCCAGCATGCCAATAAACATCTTGCATTTAATTACCAACAAAATGCACTTACTTTATTTCCTTTGATAAACTTTTCACATGTAGTCATGACCATATGTTAACGACATCCTTCTTTCCTGTGGATTGATTATCACCTATACCATCCTCTGCCTTACTCTATCCCTTTGATTTCAAAGTTACTTTCTTTTTTTCCCTTTTCAGGATGGCCACCAAGAAAGAAAAAGAGAAAGCTACTCCCAAACCACCAGCAAGGAGAGGAACAAAAAGAGCATTAGTGGCAGAGCCATCTTCAACTGCAGTTAAACCCTCAACAAAAAGAATTAAGAGGATTATAAAGGTTGATGATAAAGAGAAAGCCTTCCCAGCAAAGGACACTGCGCGATTTACCAATCGCTACTGTGAGCAGATGTTTTCCATCCTGGCAGAAAGGAGTTACAACAACGAATACCTTCTTATCCTCCCAAACCATATTGCTGAATTTGTTGAACCGCAAATTGCACGAAGACAATGCGGTTTCCTACAGAGACAGCAAAGGCAGGTTAATCTTTCCTGGGTAGTTGAGTTCTACTCTAATTTCCACCTGCCAACCCTATAGTCTGTCTATGTCCGTCAGAAGCAAGTCTCCATTACAGAAGAGGCCATTCAACGAGCTTTAGATCTTCCCCCTACTCCAGAAGGACTGGATGCATTTCAAGCTGCACTCAAGCGCCAGATGTACCAATTTGATTGGGACGCTGTTCTCAGAGTTATCGCCCTACCTGGCAGCAGATGGATCTACGGATACCATCGTTCCGTCCTAAGGGAATATCGGCTTCTCAACTTACCTTGGAGGCTCGAGTATGGGCGCAGATTATGTCCTATTATGTCTTTCCGAGCACCCACGAGTCCTCCTTCACTGCAAACATGGCCGTTCTACTATGTGACACGTACAAATTGCGGGCAACTTACCTTTTCCCGCCTTGGTCTCAGATCTTGTCTCAGCAACCGGAGTCTCCTACAGAGCTGGGGACACCAAAGCCATGCTTCCACGGGATGATCAGTACGTCCCTAATGGGAAATATATCAGACCTCCAGCAGCCACTACGAGCCAGCCTACTGAACCGGCTGAAGATATTCCTCCTTCAACACCACAAGAACCTACAACAAACCAACTGCTCCATCAGATACTTGAAAGGTTGGATCGGCAGGAACACAAAGCAAAGCTAAGAGAGCACCGTAACAAGCACCGATTCACATACCTCAAGGAGCTACTTAAGGGAAAATACAGAGACTCAGACACCCCGGACTCCACTTTCTTTACCAGCACAGGGAGCCATGATGGTCCCAACTGTGGAGATACCGCTACCAGCCCACCTTTGTTCCTGACAGATGGCACCGAGGACGGTGCAAAGCCTTAAGTGTGGGGAGGTCAGTCAGTACATGACTTCCGGAGGTAATTTCTCTTCCCTAACACCAATAAAATAGGATATTTAGTTAGTTTTTCTTTTGTAGAATAGGATAAATTGTATAGTAATAGATTAGTTGCATGCATGTTCTACTTGATTGAAAAGACAATAAGTTTCTTCTAAGACCCTATTTTTAGAACAAAATTTCACTAATTTTAATTAAAACTTTTGTGTTAAATTTTCTTGAAGTTATATTTAGAACATGGTTTTTGAGCTAAAGAACACACAACCTGTGAGATTTGAGCCTTTATACATGGTTACATTATTTAACCATAATTATTTTGTTCTTGTGTGTTTACTTCTCTATGATTGTAATCTATACTTTGTTTCATCCTATATGTCCAATGTTTAATATATCTATATGCTTGCATATGATTGAGGCCATTATTTGTTTAGCTCACTTATCCAAATTAAGCCTACCCCTCAAGTTACCTTTGTTAGCCACTTTGAGCTTTTAAATCCCATTTGTTCTTTATTTTACCACATTACTAGCCTTAAGCAGAAAAACAATTTTATATCCCAATTGAATCTTTGGTTAGCTTAAGATAGAATTGTGTGTTAATTAAGTATGGGAAAATTATGGGAACAAAAGATAATAAGGGAATGTGTCATGATGATATAATGGGAATTTGGGTACCTACTCATGTGAAACTATAAGAATTAAAAATCTATGTGCATTGATAAGCTATGTTTATTTTTATATTTATGTTAAAAAAAAACCCAAAAATATTCAATAATTAAATAAGGGGACAAAATTACCCAATGTTAAGTTAAGAATTCAAAGATCAATGCATGTATGATAAAATTAAAATAAAAGTTGATACATGAGTAAGGAATGTGAAAGGAAAATTTTGGGCAGCTAGGTATGAAATTTAAGTTACATAAAATGTACATATGTGTGGGTTAAAGCTTAGGTTAATTAAAGATTCAATTTATAAGCTTACTTAGCCAGATATGTATCCTTACCCTTACCTTGGCCCCATTACAACCTTGAAAATACCTCATGATGTTTGCATTGGTATATTAAATGTTGTTGATTGGTTAGGTGAAGAACAAAAATTAGAAAGCATGATTAGGGAAGGACAGAGTGATTACCCTATACACTAGAGAGACTAGAGCATACATACATCATCAGTGAGGGTTCAATGCTTAAACTCTCTGTTCTCTGCTTTCACGAGCTACCTTCTTGCATTTTTATCTGTTCTTACTGTATAAGAATTGAATTAGTGGAATTTGATTTGTGATTGTCTTGAAGAGCTTATTTACTTTTAACCAAGTAGACAAGAATCATATAGTTATATTCATATATATAGGTTGCATTGCATTGCATGAGTTCTACATGTTCCTACTCATTTATTTTGTCTCCTTCAACTAAGCATGACGACATGCTAATATCTAAGTGTGGGGAGGTTGATAAACCATTGTTTTATGGTTTATATTGTGTTTAATTGTGTGGTTTTATCATATCTTTATCCACTTATTCATTAAAATTAGCATGTATTTACAATTCCTTCCCAAAATTACTCCATGGTAGAAAAATTTGCTTCTTAGAGACTTTTTATTATGTATTTTAATTCTCCTTTATTCCATTCGATGCCGTGATCTGTGTGTTAAGTGTTTCAGGCTTTATAGGGCATGAATGACTCGGAGATTGGAAAGGAAGCTTGCAAAAATGGAAGGAGCACAAGAAATTGAGGAGATGACCAGCGAGAAGTGACGCGGACGCATGGCTCACACGACCGCGCGACATAGAGGAAATTGCAGTGACGCGGACGCATGGCTGATGCGACCGCGCAGATTGGAAACTGCACAAGTGATGCGAAGGCGTGGATGACGCGCACGTGTGGCAAGGCAAAACGCCGAATGACGTGAACGCTTGGATAACGCGATCGTGTGACATGCGCGATCTGCAGAATCTGTAGAATTTGCTGGAGGCAATTTTGGGCCCTATTTTGACCCAGTTTTCAGCCCAGAAAAGCAAATTAGAGCCGGGAAACATGCAGAGACCAGAGAACAACATTCATTCTGCATAATTTTAGTTTTAGATCTGATTTTACTCCTCCTCTAGGTTTTCTCTATACACATTCATAGTTCTTAGGATTTTGATTTTATTGCTTTTTGGATTGGGATATTGAGAAGAGTTATTACCTCCGTCAAGACTTCATCATTCTAGTTTGTTTCCTTACTTACCTCTTACTCTTCCATGTCTTCAATTTATTCAGAATTATTATTGGATTATTTTTAGAATTTATTAATACAAGAACTACTTTTATTTTTAATTGATCTTTTTGATTATTATTTATCATGTCTTTCTTTATTTCTCTTTCTTATGTTGTGAAGTTTACATTCATAATGAGCGAGTAGTTCCATAACTTGATTGGGAGTTGATTGAAAGAAGGACCCTGAGTTGGAATGCTCAAGAGAAAAATTGTAATTGGGTTTATTGTTAGGTTGTCCTCTAGTCACTGACACTAATCCTTTCCAAGGGAGAGGATTGGAACTTGTGAATAGAAATAGCTTTCCAACTTGCTTGACTTTCCTCTACCTAGTAAGGGATTACTAAGCAGAACAACCTTCAATTATCAATTAATCTTGAGAGTACTCCATCAAGGATAGGGCTTCCAACTAATCTACTCCCGGTCAAGGTTTTTATTTAAAATTACATAAATTCTCTAATTTAATTTCCTGTTTATCAACTCAAACCATTTTCTGAAAACATCTGATTGATAAAATAGCACACCTTTATGCAATTCGTTGGGAGACGACCTGGGATTCATACTCTCAGTATTTTAATTTTAATTTTGTGACAACCCTTCTAAATTGATAAGTGGATTTTTGGTTGGTTAAGAACTGTACTTGCAACGTATCTCTTATAACAATTTCTTAACTCGCCAATTTCTGCCACGTCAATGTGTTTTGTTCATGTAGAGTGATTAGAACAGGAACAAGAGCAATTAAAAGGAATTTTTGACACCTTGGAGTTTTTCTTTGCTTGGGGACATGCAAACTTTTAAGTTTGGTGCTGTAGAGTGCGCTCTCTGTTTACTTTATCATCAGTGGCACCATTGGGAGATGAATGTTCTTCATGGAGGAGCACAACCGGAGGAATGAGATGGCCACCAGCATAACTGAGGTGGTTGAGTTCCTTTCATTCTATTTCCCCTTTCGTTCTTATTTTGTTGTCTTCTATTTTCTGTTGCTTTGATTATCTGCATGATCTTTAGTACTTTTAGTTCTTAGATTTAGTTTCATTCTGTTATTTGCTTTTAGTAAAAAAAAATTTGTCTCATGTACCGCTCACTGAGCTTGAACCCAAAGATAAAAAGAAAAAGAAGTGATGTATTGCATGAGAAATTGAGTTTATATTAAAGAATATTCTTAATTACTTAAATGTGATGGTATTATCTGTGACTCTGAATGCATGATATGAACAATGCATATTTGAATTTGAATAAAAGAATGTTGATGTATGAGGAACAAGAATTTTGAGAACTATTATGAATTCTCTGAAGTAAACAAAATCTTAATCCTTGAAGCAAAAGAAACAGCAAAAGAAAAATAAAAGCAAGGTCCAAGGCTCTGAGCATCAATGACTAGGGAGGTCAGACATGATTAAAAGCTCAAAGAGTTGTTTCCCTAGTCATATGCTTGTGGTGTAAATGTGTCAAGTAACTCTTGAGACAGAGCACTAGGAGTCAAGATCAAGTGCATTTAACAGAGTATACCAAAGACTTTGAGCACCACTGTCTGGGAGTAATTGAAAGAAAAATCAGAACCAAAAGAGAGTTCTCCAGTTAAGTGCTTGTGCTATTTTGATGTCAAGTAAAGCTTGAGACAAAGCATTTAAAGTCACGGCTAGGCTCAAGGTGCAAACCACCAAAGAAAAGAGAATGAAAGAAAATTTGCTATGTTCAAAGATTAAACCAAAGTATAAAGGTCAGAGAATTCATAATATTATCCGAATTCTCATTCCAAATGATAGTAACATTCCTCTAATTCAAAGGATAGTGAGATGCCAAAACTATTCACAATTGTAGTGTATAAACCCCACTTTAAGAAGAGACAGGAGCATTAATTGAACACTCACTTCTCATGCAAATTCACATCCTAAGCCTATATTAGTTTTGGTTGCTTGAGTTACAAGCAACAATTCAAATTTGGTGTTGTGATGCGTGAGCACCTTTTCTATTTTTTCCTAGTGAATTTGCATTTGACTTGTTAAGTTTAATCAATATTTAAATATCTTCTAGCCACCATGGATGCTACTTTGAGTTTTGTGCAATTTTTTTATTTCAGGTAGTATTCGGACAGATATGATGGAGTTTCTGTAGAAAAAGAGAAGAAAATGAATGATGCTGTCAACTCTGACCTCCTTGCACTCCAACGAGAATAACTTGAGCTACAGAGGTCCAATTGACGTGATTCTAGTGGCATTGGAAAGCTAAGTTCCAGAGCTTTCCAAATATGTATAATAGTATACACTTCTTCTCCAAAACCTTGGCCATACTGGCGCCTAACTTGGGATTCTCCAAGTTAAGCGCCAAGACAAAAGGAAAGCCTCCAAGTGCTTCCTGCCAGGGTGGCGCCTAACTTCAGAATTCTGAAGTTAGGCACCAGTGATCATCAACACGCCCAATTGATCACTGCCAATCTCAAGTCTAACTTCACTTTAGTGAAGTTAGGCGCCACACTAATGAGAAGCAATGGTCCCCACGCTCAATCAAGCAAGCAACGAAAATTTTATTTTATTTTGATTAAAACTTTATTTTATTTATAAATAGGAAAAGATATTATTTAGTTTTAGAAAATATATTTTACATTGATTAGGATTAGATATAAAAGGGAAAAGAATCAGCCCTTCGGGCTCAACTCTTCTCTTACCTCATTCCACACTTTAGAGTTTTATAGAATCCTTGTTTTCTCTCTGAACCATGAGCAACTAAACCTCCACTGTTAAGGTTAGGAGCTCTGTTTATTCTATGGATTAATATTATTACTGTTCTATTTTAATTCATGTATTGATTTTAATTTCAAGAATTGTTTTCGCTCTTTATTTTATGAATCTGGGTTGAACAGAAGTATGACCCTTGTTCTAATTGAATTCTTGTAAAACTTGGAAAAGCTCTTTGCTTGAACAATATCTTGAAAACAATTTCTCCTAAATTTCTAATTATCTGGACTTAACGGGATACGTGACATATAATCCTCTTATATTTGGATAATTAGGATTTTTGTGGCATATAAACTAGAATTGAACTTAACCCTCTAATCGGAATCAAGTGACCAAGGAATTGGTGGTTGATGAAGGTTAGAGGAGACTAAAAAGGTCTAAGGAATTAGGATTTAGTCACATATAGTTTTCTATGAATTGAATCTTGCATGATTAAAATAGTTAGTAAGAAAAGTTAATTCAGAAGATAAACAACTCCGAAACCTTAACTGTTTTACTCATATATTCTTCACACCAATTTACTGCTTACTTTATTAATTCTCTGAATTTACTGTTTAATGCAATTGAAATCCAAACATTCTTTTCTGCTTGTCTAACTAAGTAAATCACTCAACCATTGTTGTTTAATCCATCAATCCTCATGGGATCGACCCTCACTCACCTGAGGTATTACTTGGTACGACCCGGTGCACTTGCCGGTTAGTTTGTAGATTATAAATTCCGCACCAAGTTTTTGGATGCTCAGCACGTGACTCACTAGAAGAAAATGTGGCTGGCAATTTCTGAGCTGATCCAAGCCCAAATCCAACTCAATTCTGAATGGAAAAAGGCCAATAATTGAAAGGAAAAGGGAAGAACCAAGCATACACACAATTAGACTTATTTTAGCTAGTTTTTGTTCTTTGTTGTCTAGGGAGAGAGACTCTCACTTCTCTCTAGATCTTAGTTTTTTTTATCATATTTGTTTTAATTTCTAGATTGGAGCTTGTTAATTCTAGTTTTATTGTCTTAATTTTAGTTTCTCTAGTTATAATTTTGCTTAGATCTTGTGTTAGTATTGTGTTCTTCTCCTAGCTTTCTCTTGTTTCCCAATTTGTGAACCTTGTTAATTTTGGATCCTTATTAATACATTGATGTTTTTACGTGTTATGATTTTAGGTGAGTTGATATTGTTGATAATTGTTAGTAGGTTGCTTTAATTTCTATTTAATTTTGAAATTTAGTTATGTCTTTGACTATTACAAATCAAGTGTTTGATGAATTGTTTTCACTAGTTATGGAGTAGTTTCTCATACTCTTGGCCTAGGCTAAGAGAATTGAGTGATCTTGAGTCATTGGGTCTAATTGGATTGATGATTTGGAAACCCTTATTAGTCAATTTGATACCCATTAACACTAGTCTACTACAAAGTTAATTAGTAGCTAGGTTGAGACTTATGGGTTGATGTTGATCAAGCCTATTTGACATACTTCAAGCATAGAAGTAGACTTTATGGGATTGGTACCTCACAATTGTCAATATATGGTTATTAGACAAGGATAGTGATCTCAATTCCTATGCCTTAGCCAAGAGTTCTTTTGTAATTCATATTTGAAAACCCAAATTCTAATTACTCAATTCTTGCTTTAGTTAATTTTAGTTGCTTAATTAGCTTTAGAATAGAATTAGATTCATATATTGTCTTGTTAGATTGCCATTCACTTAGATATTGCTTTAATTGTCTTCATTTAATTTCTTGTAATTTAAGTTTCTTTCATGTTAAGCTTTGCTAGTTTAAATTCATTCTTAGGTATTTCAACCCTGGATTTCTAGCCAATCTTGATACACACACTTGATAAACTTTGATTGAGAGCTAGTTGTCGGTTTGGAACTATACTTGCAACACAATTGTCATTGATAAATTCTAGACCGACGATCGCCCTTCATCATGTTTTTGGCGCCGTTGCTGGAGAATGGTTGCAATGTGTGTCTTAATGTTGGTTATGTGAATATGTAGATAGTGTACATAGTTTACTTGCTTTAGTTTGTTTTTATTTTAGGTCTTTTTAATGCATGAGCTTATGGTTTCCAAGTTGAATGACTCGGTCACAAACAGATCCTAGTTTAGCCAAATTTGATCCTAAACTTGAAAGAACTTTACTTCACATTCGGCAAGCTAGACGTCGGTTGAATTATACGGCCAGTGCATTGGCCTCTTTTGAGGAACTTTCCGAGACACTAGTTCAATCCAAGAGCGATTTAGAATCCTCATTCAACGAAGAAACTTCTTATTCCTCTGTTGGGACTGTTGACATACCTTTGAGTACTGCCGGTGACAATCATATGGCGGAACCTCGAAGGATCACCTTACATGAGCAAGGAGCATTGGATCTCGTTCTTCAACCACTACAAGCACGGTATCCGAATTTAGATGCTAATTTTGAATTGAAGAATAGCTTGATTAATTTGTTGCCTAAGTATCATAGATTGCTGGGCTAAGATCCCTGAAAGAGAGATTTTCGTCGGTTAGAAATTTTTACAAAATAATTCCGTTGCAAGTATAGTCCAAACCGACAAATAACCACTCAATCAAAGTTTTAATTTGTTTGTCACAAGTACAAACCCCAATAAAAATAAACCGAAGTATTCAAACATCGGGTTGTCTCATAAGAAATTGCAATGAAGTGCTCAATTATTGGCTATGAAGGAACAAGGGGGTTTAATTTGTTGAATGACAAATAAAGTAAATAACAAGAAAGTAAATGATAATTAACTAATAAAGGGAAGGAAAAGGACTCTTGGCTAAGGCATGGAAATTGAGATCACCATCCTTGTCTAACAACCATATATTGACAATTATGAGGGACCAAACCCATCAACTCTACTTCTATGCTTGAAGTATGTCAAATAGGCTTGATCAACATCAACCATAAGTCCCAACTAGCTACTAATTGATTTAGTAGTAGGTTAGTGTCAATGGACATCAAATTGATCAACAGGGGACCCAAATCATCAATCCAATTAGATCCAATGACTCAAGGTCACCCAATTCCCTTATCCTAGGCCAAGAGTGTAGAAAAATACTCTATAACTAGTGAAAATATTTTATCAAACACCTAGTGTGCAATAAATGTAAACATCACAAATTGCAAGAATTAATGAAACCCATAACTAACACAAACAAGAAATCAACAATAGCAATTAAGATAAACATAAAAAGACATGTAAACATAAAATTACATTAAAAGAAAATAAAAATCCAACAAGGGTTCATGAAAGTAAAAATGGCAAAATAAGGAAATTAACAAGGAAAGCTAAGAAGATTGAGATAATAGAACAATAAAATATAAAGAGAGTTGAACTAAAAATACGAATTAAAAGTTGGATCTAAGAAAAACTGACCTAAACTACCCTAAATTCTAGAGAGAAGGGAGAACTTCTCTCTCTAGAATTCTAACCTAAAACATGATGAAAAACTAAACTATGACTACTTCCCCCTATTCCCTTACAATTCTTGGGTTCAAAAGCATCCGAAATGAGTTGGATTTGGGCTTCCTTGAGCTCAGAAATCGCCCCCAGCGTGTTGCCTTTAATGAGGTCACGTGCTGCTTGTCACGCGTATGCATCGGTCACGCGTACGCGTCGCCGGCTAGATTTCCTTCCCACGCGCACGCGTGGGCCACGTACACGCGTCGCTGGCAGATTGCCAAAATCCCATTTCTTCATGAATTCTCCATTTTTGCATGTTTTTTCTTCATTTTTTCAACCTAATCTTTGCCTTCTAAACCTGAAATCACTTAACAAACATATCAAGGCATCGAATGGAATTAAAGTGAATTAAATTTAACCAATTAAAGGCCTAAAAAGTATGTTTTCACTCTTAAGCACAATAGGTGAAATTCACAAAACCATGCTATTTCATTGAATAAATGTGAGATAAGTTGATAAAATTCCCCTGAATTTAACACAAGATAAACCACAAAATTGGGGTTTATCAATCCCATTAGACACTTGAGGGATTTTCAAGTGGCTTGTTCTACTGCTAGAAGGCATGGCTCCAATGAAATTGCTGTTATGGTCTTTGCTTTTCCCTTCTCTCTTGAGGGGCAAGCAAATGAGTGTTTTTACTCTCAACCTAACGAAGTGGTAACTGATTGGGATTTATTGAGAAGAGAATTTTTGGACAAGTTCTTCCCTCCGAAAAGAACTGACTACATCCGGAAGAAGATTTTTGGCATTATGCAAAGGGACCAAGAGTCACTCCATGAGTATTGGACTAGATTCAAGAGATTGTTGGAGTCTTGTCCCTATCATAGGATGGATGACCCTTTACTCATTAGATACTTTTGTGAAGGCCTTTGTGCTCAAGACAAGAGGCTTCTTGATGCGTCTAGTGGTAGTTCTCTTGTTAAATACAAGATGGTGGATGAGGCATAGAGGTTGATTAATGACATTGTCGAAGCCACTCAACATGCTAGAGTGAGAAATAACCCTCCGAATAGTATGGCGGAAGTGTCTTCTTTCGATTCGGCTTTGACCAAGGTACTTGGGGAGATGACCACTCTTCTCAAGGAGATTCATCAAGGACAAAATCATCTTCATCGATCCAAGCCATTCAAGTCCCACCTCAAATTCTACAAATTGAGGGACCTCCAAAGGTGTGTGCTCTTACACTTCACACTACACCGATCAATGCCCTCAAATCCAAGGAGACTACACTCTTGCGACAGCTAACCCTTATAATAACCATTCTTCCTACCATCCTCAAAATCAAGGGAATTACTCTCATGGTAATAACTACAATCAAGGATGGTGGGACAACTCTCAAGGGAACAACTACAATCAAAGGTGGAATCAAGGGCTTCCCAATCCTCCTTCTCAATACCAAAATAATTACCAATCTTCTTCTCAACCACCATTCAACAACAACTCATACCAAGGCAACTAAAATCATCAAAGCCAACCCAACAATCAAATATACCAACCACCCCATCAAAGACAACAAGCCCTTACTAACCAACCTTCTTCTTCTTCTTCTTCTTCTTCCATGAACCAACCACCTAATGAGGATGCTTTCCGCCCATTCTTTCAAAAGCAAGAGAGGCTTCGGTCTATTGTGGAGAAAAATGAATATAACAATAGGACCCTCAGTGCCCAAGTTGGGAATCTGACTAACCAAATAGTCGAGGTGCTCTCTAGAATGCCGTTGCCTCCTTCTACTCATACCTCCCAAGATTCTAGCTCTTCTAGCTCTTCTAGCCTTCCTTCTCAACCTCTCCCAAACCCAAGGGGTAAAATCAATGTAATTACCTTGAGGAGCGGTACAACACTTGAGGAAGTTGAGCCCAAGCCTATCAATTTGGCGGAGGATGTTCCTAATGTAGAAGTTGACGAAACATTAGAATTAAATGAAGATGAAAAAGAGGAATTTGCAAAGGAATAAGAAAAACAATTGAAGGCTAAAAAACCAAAGAGGAAGAACAACTTAGAGGAACAAATTCCTATACCTTTCCCGATGGTAACTATTCATACACTAGTCCGAGTTACAAGGTTGGCCCATTTCTGACCTCTTTCCAAAGAGTTCAGACGATCACCACAGAGGCCCAAGAAGGCCCAGAATGAAGAACCACCACCTACTAAGACACAGTTAAAAAGATATGACCTTACCCGCAAAAGATAAGATAAGATAACAAACTTATCTCAAGGAAGGTCGCCCAGTACTACTATAAATACAATGGAGCACCCAGGTATAAGATATACTCCAATTCAAAAAATCTACCTAAATCACGTACTAACTTAAGCATCAGAGTCTCTTGCAGGTATCACCATCCCACGGTGATAAAGGACTGAGCAGCTCCTCCATTACAACAAGTTGGACACGACAACTACAATCAGACTAGAAGGTCTCACCCGAGATTAACCTCCCTGTTTCAGGTAACCCTCGGAACATTGGCGCCGTTGTAGGGGGAACCTGGAAGTCATCCTAACGACATGGCAAACAACCCTGCCAACGACCATAACTCCGGATTTGAGGAAGGAATGCCGCTTAAGAACACGGATGCCACATCAAAAGACACACACCAATTCAAGGGGGACAAGCAACCTCAGAACACGGAAGTATTAGATGCCCTCCGTGAACAGCAGGATCGCCTCAAACAGCGCGAACAAGAAGCCGAACGGCAGCGAGAGGCCGAGCAAGATCTCCGGAGAGAAATAAGACGACGTCAAGAGCTGGAAGACAAGCTCTTAAAGCTCGAAGTCGACCTCAAAGCTAAAACAACTCGGTCCAACCGCGAAGATAGCCCCCAACAGGACCAAGACCCATTCACAAAGGAAATCATAAAGGCTAAAGTCCCAAAAGACTTCAAAGCTCCTGACATGACACCATATGATGGTACGTCCGACCCAAGCATCTCAGCAACTTTAGGAGCCGAATGTACCTCACGGATGCCTTGGACGCAATCCGTTGCAAAGCTTTTCCGACCACCTTGACCAAGACGGCAATAAAATGGTTTGACAGCCTGCCTCCAAGATCGATCTCAAGCTTTGACGATCTTGCCAAAAAGTTCCTCGCCAGGTTCTCCATTTAGAGGGATAAAGCCAAACACGTGCCAAGCCTGTTAGGGATTAAACAAGGAGATTGAAAAAGCCTCTACAGCTACATGGAAAGATTCAATAGAGCATGACTTGACATACAAAATCTCTCTACAGAGGCAACCATCATGGGACTCATCAACAGCCTATGAGAAGGACCCTTTAGCCACTCCATATCCAAGAAACATCCAACATCTTTGAACGAGGTACAAGAACGGGCAGAAAAGTACATCAACATGGAAGAGAACTCCCGATTAGGAGAAACTTCAAAACCGGATTATCCTATCCACCTTGGGATAAGGATAAAGAGTCCAAGAAAAAAGAAGACCAATCTGTAGAGAAACCCAGAAAATACCATAATTATACCCCTCTTCGGGTATCCCTTGTAGATGTCTACCGAGAAATATGCAACACTGAGAAGATTCTACCCCCTCGCCCGATTAAACACAAGAAAGGAAGAAGTCGGACAGAGTATTGTGAATACCACCGCATCTACGGACACCCTAGCAACGAGTGCTACGACCTCAAGAATGTCATAGAAAAACTGGCGTGAGAAGGGAGACTAGATCGGTTCCTAGCCAACAGAGTAGACAAACCAAGAAAGAGAAGAAGGGACGAAGAGGGCGGACGAGCTGAACGTCCCCCTCACACCCCTGAGAGACATATCCACATGATCAACGGAGGATTCGCATGAGGAGGGATCTCTAAGTCATCCCGCAAAAGACACCTTAAAGAGGTGTACCATGTTGGGGAAGGGGACAGGTCACCCGACCTCCCCACTATCACCTTCACTCAAGAAGATGCCGTAGGCATCATCCTTGGACATGATGATCCCATGGTCGTTACCATCATATTAGCCAATGCCAACCTCCACCAAACATTGGTCGACCAAGGAAGCTCTGCGGATATCCTGTTCAAATCCGCCTTCGACAAGCTCAGCCTATAAGAAAAAGAGCTCAAAGCATATCCAAATAGCCTATTTGGGCTCGGAGACACCCCAATCTAGCCTCTCGGGTACATTCCACTGCACACAACCTTCGAAAAAGGAACGCGATCTAGAACGCTAAGCATAGACTACATCGTCATCGACGTGAGCTCCGCGTACAACACCTTCATAGGTCAGACAATGCTAAATCAGCTCGCCGCAATGGTCTCCACTCCACATCTATGCATGAAGTTCCCAACTCCAGAAGGGATCGCCACCATAAAGGGAGACCAAAAACTCGCGCGACGGTGTTACAATGAAAGTCTGAACCTTAAAGGCGACCCTAGAGGAAAAGAAACCAACAGTATTGAACTCAGGAGAACCCAAGCTCGCGAAGAACTTCGTTCTCAACCTGAAGGCGAGATTGAAGAGGTTCAAGTCGAAGATACCCAAGATAAAACAATGAACATAGGTGCAAACCTTAAACAAGATTTAAAGGAGCCACTGATAAAGTTCCTAAAGGAGAATTCCGACCTGTTCGCGTGGAAGGTCGCGGATATGCCCGGCATAGATCCCGCCTTAATATGCCACAAACTGGCAGTGTACCCCGGATCTCGACCAGTGCAACAGAGGCGCCAAAAGCTCGGCCCAGAAAGATCACAAGCTGTGGAAGAACAGGTACAGGCCTTACTAGACAGGGTTCATAAGGGAGGTTAAGTACCCACTATGGCTGGCCAATGTCGTACTGGTCAAAAAGTCAAATGGAAAGTGGTGGATGTGCACTGATTACACTGACCTCAACAAAACATGCCCAAAAAATCCCTATCCACTCCCGAATATAGACACTCTAGTCGACACCTCATCAGGATACCGGTACCTTTCCTTCATGGATTCCTACTCGAGGTACAACCAACTCCCAATGTATCAACCTGACTAAGAGAAAACCTCGTTCCTAACCCCAATAGCGAATTACTGTTACATAGTCATGCCATTCGGACTCAAAAACGCAGAGGCTACATACCAGAGGTTGATGAACAAAGTTTTCGCCAACCACGTCAGAAAGTTGATGGAGGTCTACGTAGACGACATGCTGGTGAAAACACAAAGAGAAGAAGCACTATTATCTAATCTCACCGAAGTGTTCGACACCATAAGAAAACATGGGATGAGACTAAATCCCGCCAGGTGTACTTTCGCAGTAGAAGCTGGCAAATTTTTGGGGTTCATGCTCACTAAGAAAAGGAAAGAGGTTCGAATGGACCCAGAATGCGAACAAGCCTTCCAAGACTTCAAGACATTCCTGGGGCAACCACCCATCCTAACCCGACCCCGGCAAGGAGAGGAACTGATCCTATACCTCGCCGTGGGAAGCCGGGCTATAGCCTCAGCCCTAGTTAGAGAAGATGAAGAACGGACAACAGCCAATCTACTTTATCAGTAAGGCTCTACAAGGGGCTGAATTAAACTATCAAAAGATAGAGAAGTTCGTCTACGCCCTTATACTCACTTCCCGACGATTTCGACCATACTTTCAGGCCCACACCATCAGAATACGGACTAACCAACCCAAAAGGTATCCTACAGAAAACAGACTTAGCTGGGAGAATCTTACAATGGGAAGTGGAGTTGTCCGAATTTGACCTTAAGTATGAAGCTCGGACAGCTATCAAGTCTCAATACCTGGCCGACTTCGTCGCAGAATACACCGACACCCCAGGCACCCCCATTAACTAGAACCTATATGTTGACGGCTCATCGAACAAAGCAGGAGAGGAGCGGGTGTCATCCTAGAAAGTGACCAGGGAACTCAACTCGAACTCTCCTTAAGATTCGAGTTTCTTGCCTCAAATAACCAAGCCGAGTATAAGGCCATACTGGCTGGTTTGAAGCTGGCTAGGGAAGTTGGAGCCCAAAAGCTTACTATCTTCAGCGACACACAAGTAGTCACCTCACAAATAGAAGGGAGCTACCAGGCCAAGGATCCCACTATGAAAAAAATACCTAGACAAGACCAAAGAACAGCTCGGAAAACTCACGGGATACAAGATCCAACATATACCTCGTGAACAAAACGCCCGTGCTGATGCACTTTTGAAACTAGCCAGCACCAAACCAGGGGACAACAATAGAAGCCTCATCCAAGAAACACTACAAAATCTGTCAACCTCAAAAGAAGAGAAGATCCTAAGTATATTAGGCCAGGACCAAGGGTGGATGACACCCATAATCAGCTACCTCAGGTCCGAAACACTCCCCGCGGATAAAAATGAGGCAAAAAGGCTAGTACGAGAAGCACAGTACTACACCATAGTGCACGACATCCTATATAGGAGAGGAATCTCTACAGCGCTCCTAAAATGCGTCCCGACCTCCGCTACAAGGGAAGTCTTAGAGGAAGTTTATAGTGGCATGTACCACCTTGGGGCACGAGCTCTTTCCAAAAAGGTACTCTGAGTTGGTTTTTACTGGCTGACCTTGCAAAAAGAAGCAACAGAGTTCATCAAAACATGCCCACCATGCCAGAAACATGCAAACTTCCATATCGCACCACCCGAAGAGCTCATCTGCGTCACTTCACTTTAGACATTCGCAAAGTGTGGGCTCGACCTCCTCGGACCATTCTCCCAAGGATCGGGGCAAGTCAAGTTCCTCATTGTAGGAATAGACTACTTCACAAAATGGATCGAGGCAGAGCCATTAGCCTCCGCCACCACCCAAAGAAGTCAGAAGTTCCTATACCGAAACATTATCATAAGGTTTTAGGTCCTATGCTCCATCACCACAGACAATGGTACTCAATTCACCGACACGGGCTTCAGGAACTTGGTAGCTGATCTAAAAATTAAGCACTAGTTTACCTCTGTAGAACACCCACAAGCCAACAGACAGGCGGAAGCCGCCAACAAAGTCATATTGGCAGGGTTAAAACGAAGACTGCAGAACGCAAAAGGAACCTGGGCTGAAGAGCTCCCGTAAATCCTGTGGGCATATCAAACAACCCCACACTCCACCACTGGGGAGTCACCCTTCCGAATTGCTTATGGAATAGAGGTAATGATTCCTGTAGAGGTAGAGAAAAGGTCCCCTAGATAGGGTGATCTTCTACAACGAGGACACCAACTCCCAAGCACAAAGGGAAGAACTCAACTTACTTCTGAAAGTCTGGAAAGAGTTCGGATTAGAGAGGAATCGCTAAAACGTTGAATGGATTCAAGGTACAATCGGAAGGTAATCCAACGAAGCTTCGCCACCAATGACCTCATCTTAATCCGGAATGATATCGGAGCAGGTCGGTCAGGAGAAGGGAAGCTAGCAGCCAACTGGAAAGGGTCATACCGAGTCGCAGAAGTGCTAAGAAAGGGTTACTATAGGGAGGCCGACCTCTAAGGGCAAGAGCTACCGAGGTCATGGGATGCTTGTAACCTAAGCAGGTACTATAGCTAGAAAAAGATCTCAGGTCGAGGCGCACTCTTTTTCCTAAAAATTTTTTTAATGAGGCGCCAGGCCAAGATCTGAAAGTTGCCCGAACTAGAAGGGTAAGCACTCGCATGTACACATTCTTATTTATATTTTTTATCTTATTACTTGAATAAAATTTTAAGGTTCCCTAAGAAAGTTTCCTACCAAGACACATTAATTTATGCTCATAAATGAAAAATTCATCGCCCGACCAAGAGAGGTCGGTAAGGTGAAGCAATAAAGCTCAAATTAATGCAAGAAGTTATAATAAGTAACCCATATAAAGCGACCTGACAAGGTCGGACTAAAAATGGAATTGCTAAAAATAACTTAAAGAAGGCCCGACAGAGAAGTCAGACCAATGAAAGGATCACTAAAAAAGGAAGAACACCACACAAAGGCCAAAAAGGTTGAAAAACCTAGGCCCAAAGTGCTTAGCTAAAAGGTACAAGTCTTGAAAAGTGACATTACTTAAAAAGCGAAAGCACAAGTCGGAAGAAGGCTAAAAATTCATCCAAATAAACTAAAAAGAAAAGGTTCCACATGAGAACACTACCTAAAAAATTATTTGGAACTCGACTAAAAAGCCCAGACGGCAAATCGCAAAGACGACATAGCTGAATAAAGAAGGTTGTCAACACAGCCAAAGAAAAGGCGTGGTCCAAAAGGCAAAGAGAGAAATCCATAAGGCAAACACCACCTCGAAGGGTGTCGAACCAAGGAATCCCGAGCACCTACATCCTAGGGTATCCAGAACCCACGAAGGGACCACGTCGCCAAAAAACACAAAAACCATATAAGGTTTGAAAGAACATCCTTCGAACACAAGCACCTCGTCACAAGCTAAATTGATGCATCACTCAGACAGACTAAAATGCGAAAAATTAAAACATTAAAGGCTCAAAAGTTGCCTAATGGCAACCCAAGAGATTAAAGTGTTTTTATTAAAAATGAAAGTTGCTAAGAAGCAACTAAATGTCAGGAAAAGTTACCAGGAGCATTACAAAATCAAAGTTCAAAAGGTCCACAGATCGGACCACAGAGTACACAACAAAAAGAGATATAAAAAAGAACATCACAAGGGGTGCAAATTTGCCCCGGAAGCTGCGTCTTTGGGAGAAGGAGGGATAACCGAGATCGGGGTGGCTCCAACAACTCCGTCCGGGCCATTCAGGATCTCCACATCGGGCTCAGGCTCAAGAGGGATAACCTCGGCGGAAGGAGCTGCGGACGACTCGGCAACAGGAGCTGTAGAAACCTTAACTGTCGACGCAGTAGGAGGGGCCTCATCATCATCATCAAGGGCAGACACAATCTTGCCATCCTCCACAATATTATCCATACTAAACAAGGAGAGGTCGGCATCGGGAGCAAGAACTCGGACCTGGGCCTTCAAATTTTCATATAGCACAGTCATACCACTCACCACATGACCCTGAAGTTCGGCATAATCATCCTGAGCTGACTGAAGCCTCTTCCTAGTTTCTAATAGCTCGCCATAGGTCCGAGTATAGCTCTCCTTGGCCTTCTTGGCCATATCCTCTGCCAGATTTGCAGCTGCCTCAGCCGCGGTAGCTCGGGCCTTCTCTTTCTTCACCGAAAGCTCCAGTCCAACAGCCTTGGCCTTATACTCGTCCTTCAAAGCCTTTATCCTATCATAATTAGCCTTGGCATCCTCGAAAAAGGCCTTAGTAGCATGGATCGGAGACTCTCTGACAACCTGGGACAAGGCGGCACTAAGATTGGCCATCCGGACACTATTGCTTGATATAAAATCGAGATGGTGGAGGACCGACACGTCATCAAGAGGAACCTTACGATAAGAGGCAATCAGATCTGTGGTAAAAGCCATGCCATCAAATTCCTTGGGAGGAGGACCAGCTGAAGTAGGGGAGGAGGAAGCACCAGAGGTCACCAAGGGTGGATCAGTAGAAACCGTCCGAACTCGAGGGTTCGGGATGATTTTCCTCGGCCCCTGAGGATCAGATTCTGGCTTCTTCGGGGGTAACTATGAAGAGCTCTCCTTCGACGTCTTCCTCGACAAATTTTGGGCAGCCACCACCTTTTTTGCCTTGCGGAACATCTTCATCGAATCCGATGCGGGATCCCCTAAAAATTTCTTAGTGTCCAGGTGAGGAGGCTTCCCCCAGTGCTCCTCTAAAACACCCACAAAGGCCCTCTCTACTTCATCTAAACTCTCCCAGGGATACTTAAGAACTACAAAATCTTTCTGTCACCATAAGGGAAAAGTCGGCTCATCATTTTCGTCCAGAAAGAAAGGGCGAACATCCTCAACAGCTCGGACTTTAAAATAAAAATTTTTAAAGCCCCGAAAAGAGTCATCAAACATGGAAAAAACTTTTCTCTCCTGAGTAGCCCTAAAGGAGATCCAAGAAGCCTTCTTCTTGGTCGCCCCCGGTTTGGTCAACACAAACAAAAAAAGGAAAAAGGGACAAGGTAGGTCGGACACCGAGCTCTTGGCATAATAACTGGAAAATCTTCATAAAAGCCCAAGAGTTCGGGTGAAGCTGCGATGGGGCCACATTGCAGTTCCACAAAACTTCATTCTCAAAAGCGGTAAAAGGAAGGGTAATACCTAGTTGGGTAAAGAAATAGTCATAGGCGTAGAAAAAAGGACGCTCTGGCAGACCTAAAAGAGGGAAACTAACTCTCTCCTCAGGGTCGGGCGACACCAGCTCATAGTTCTTTTCATCATCCCTACTACCACAGATCCTATGAAATCTTCTAAGTTTCTCACAAATTTCTGGGTTGGCCACAGTAACACACATCAACACTATGGAATCTAGCCAGTCAGCCATACCAGGGGAAACCTTTGAAGACATCTCAACGATATTCTTACGAGAAGACATAAAGAAACTACACCTACAGCAAGAAAATAAAAAGAATGTCACCATCGAACAACTCGGGCAGAAATAGAAAATGAAGAAACAACCAGCAAACAGCAGGTATGGCAGCAAAAGGGCACCCCAGGGTTCACAAAAACAAATTATCATCACCAACAACCCCGAGGCACCCTTTGAAGGCAATACGAACACAGAAAGAAAAGAGAATCGAAGAAAATCGAAAGCCCTAAAGCGCTAACTTTTTTAGCAACAAAATCAAAATTTTTCAAGAAAGAAAAACATGCAGCACCACCAGAAGTAAGCGCAACTATCAACAAACAAGAAAATGGCGAAAAGCGTAAAAAGAAACCAACCTAGAAAAAGGAAAAGCAGAAGCAACGACAGATGCACATCAAAACACGGACGATCCACGCCAACAAGCACCTCGAAGCTCCAGAGAAAGAAGAAAGCTTAGGGCAAATCGAAGGAACAAGACCAAGGAAAGAAGCTTTCCTTCAGAAACGTAAAAGTAAAGCAGATGGAAGCAAGAAGCTGAAAAAATCTCTTTGCTTTCAAAGTAAAGGAGGGAACGAAACGGCAAAAAGGAATCAAAGCCCAATTAAAAGGCTTTAAAAGCGCTCGCTTAAAACCAAGAAAACTGATGCACTCAAGAATGACGTCGCATTTAAAAGCAAAAACGCTTCGCGTCTCGAAAGCATTAAAAAATGTGAAATTTACCCGAAGAAGGAGCAGACCAGGCACGACCAGGAAGATGCTTGAACATGACTTTCCCAAAGAGGTCGAAGCTCAGAGACAAGCACAACCTCATGGAAAGGTCGAAGCTCAAGCAGGGGCACTATTCATACACTGGTCCGAGCTACAAGGTCCAGGTTGGCCGAAGACAACGGGACCGACCTCCTGAAAGGTTGGCCCATTTCCGACCTCTTCCCAAAGAGTTCAGATGATCACCACAGAGGCCCAAGAAGGCCCAAAACGAAGAACCACCGCCTACTAAGACGCGGTTAAAAAGATATGACCTTACCCGCAAAAGATAAGATAAGATAACAAACTTATCTCAAGGAAGATCGCCCAGCACTACTATAAATACACTGGAGCACCCAGGTATAAGATATATTCCAATTCTACAAAAAATCTACCTAAAGCCCGTACTAACTTAAGTATCGGAGTCTCTTGTAGGTACCACCATCCCGCAGTGATAAAGGACTGAGCAGCTCCTCCGTTACAACAAGTCGGACACGGCAGCTACAATCAGACTTGAAGGTCTCACCCAAGATCGACCTCCCTATTTCAGGTAACCCTCAGAACAGTAACCAAGATGGCCAAAAAGCATAAGGAGCTTGATCCTAATATGGTGCAAATCTTCAAGAATGTCGAGCTAACTATTCTACTCTTTGACACCATACATCAAGTTCCGAAGTATGCTAAATTTCTTAAGGATGTGTGTACTCACAAAGAGAAGATTGGTGGACTAGGAATGAATCTATTAGGTAATTTTGTTTCATCTGTGATGGGTGACTTTCCTAAAAAATATACTGATCCCAGTTCTTGCTTGGTATCTTGTATTATTGGTGGGATTCAACTTAAGAATTGCATGTGCGACTGATAAATTGGGATTTTTGCCAGTTTAGAATTTCACTCTAGAAAAGAGAACTTCTTCGTTGATAGCATAGTCCAAACCGGCAATGGAATCCCAACATCAAAGTTTAAAATAAGTAATTGTCACAATTCAAATCAAATAACCGGGAGTTTTAAGTCCCAGGTTGTTCTCCCTAGGAATTGCAATGAAATGCACAATTATTGGCTATGAAGGAATGGGGGTTGATGGCAAGAGGCTAGAAATGTAAATGACAAGAAATTAAATAAGCAAACAATAACTAAATATCAAAAGTAACTAAACTTAAGCAATTAATCAAAAGGAATGGAAATTCAAATGCTGAGGAACCTCTTGGCAAGGATTGAGAGTCAAGGTTACCTATCCTAGCCATTGACCACAAGCATATGATGATTATAAAGAGTTAATCCTACCTAGTCAATCCTAACATCGAGAATAAGTCAAATAGGCATAATTGATCTCAATTCACAAGTCCTAGTATACTCACTAATTAGCTTACTGAAAGACTAGAGTTAGTGGAAACCAAATCAATTAACTACCCTAATATATCAATCAAGAATGGACATCAATGACTCAAGGTCACCAAAGTCCTCAATTCCAAGCCAAGAGTGGGGAAAAACTACACTAAAACTAAGCCAAGCATTTTATCAAACACTTGGTGTGCATGAAGATAAAATCACATTAAATTGCAACAATAATAAAATCTAAAGCTACCAAATGTAAGAAAATAATAATAACAACTCAATTAAATAAAAATAAACAAGGAAACATTAAATTACATTAATAGAAATTCAAATTAACAAGAGTTCATTAACAATAAAATAACTAAATAAAAGAAAATAACAAATGAGACTAAAAGAAGCAAGATGCTAGAACAAGAAATAGTAAAGAAACTAAATCAAAATAAGAAGTAAAGCATCAATCTAAGAGAAATTCAACTAAATCTAACCTAATTCTAGAGAGAAGGGAGAGCTTCTCTCTCTAGAAATGACCTAGAACATGTCTAAAACTAAACCTAATTGCTCTCTCTTTGTTTCCTCTTGAATTAGGGTTGAAATAGCTCAGAAAACGAGTTGGATTGGGTTCTGGAAGCCCAAAAATCGCTGCCAGCATTTTGCATTAAATGAGGTCACGTGCTGTGACTTGTGTGTACGCACACTTGCTGATTTTTCCACTTGTGCGTACGCACAGAGGTTGTGCATACGCACACTTGCTGAAAAGCTCCAAACTCCATTTCTTCATGAATTCTCCACTTTTACATGCTTTTTCTTCATTCCTTCAATTCAATCTTTGCCTTACAAGCCTGGAATCACTCAACAAATACATCAAGGCATCAAATAGAATTAAAGTAAATAAAATTTAGCAATTAAGGGCCTAAAAAGTATGTTTTCACTTTTAAGTTCAATTTAGGAAGAATTTACAAAACCATGATATTTCATTGATTAAATGCAAGAAAAGTTGATGAAATCCACCCAATTAGAGTAAATAAATACCATAAAATGTGGATTCATCAACAACTTAGGGTCATGTGTGAGTATCATGCCACTCTCGATTTATGAGAAGTTGAACCTTGCACCGTTGAAGCGATCCAGGGCTAGGTTTGTGTTAGCGGACAAGAGTATAATTTCGGTTGTGGGTATTGCTGAGAATGTGTTGGTGAGAATTCAGGACTTAATTTTTTTGGTGGATTTTCATATCCTAAAGATACTTCCCGTTGACTCGGACAGACCATCCTCCATCTTACTTGGGAGGCCATTCTTGAAGACATCCCAGTTTAAACTAGACGCATTTTCTGGGGACTATTCGTTTGAAGCCAAAGAGAAAGTGGTGAAGTTTAAATTGGAGGAAACCATGAGGCAACCACTAGAGGTATATTCCATTTTTGGTTGTGACATCGTTGAAGATGATGTAGTTGAAGTCTACTTTGGAAGTGATGATGAGATAAGTGTCAGTAAAGGCTTAGGTATAAGAGGAGTTGGCAAAGAAGAGGGAAATGATCCACAACTTCCATGTTATCAAGAAAACAAGGCACCCAATCATGGTTCAATTGACAAGTGAAAGCATCTTCCCTTGAAGGACACTCGTACTAAGGGTAACAAGACGGATGAGATGGATGTCCTTGAAGATGTCCCAAAGAGATGAACATGAGCTCATGACCATCCAACTTAAGGACGTTAAAGAAAAGTGTTCGGTGGGAGACACCCTACCATGGTATGACCTTCCTTGTTCATATCTTGTTTTCCTTAATTTTTATTGCTTTGGTTGAATTGCTTAAGTTTGTCTATATATATTTGAATTTTGATTGTTTAATGAGGTTTTCATTGTTGTTAGCTTGGTCAGTTTGGCTATTTTGATTAGTATCATTGAATTTTAGGTGTTTTTTGTGCTATTTTACTTTTATAGATGTCAAAATTATGTTATAATTACTTTTACTTGTTTTAAAAAAAAAAACAAAACAAAAACTTGTCCCGCGTACGCGTGACCCACGTGTATGCGTGACCCCTGAAAATTGACCATGTGTAAATGGTGCGTGGACTGTGCCACCACATGGCCTGGACAGTGAGTTGTGCCAGGACCATGCGGGAAGGGTGCCATGGGCACAGGCACTAGTCACGCGTATGTGTCGCCGTCTGCACTCTGATGATGCGAAAACCATGCTAAAACTATGCTACCGCATGACCTGGATAGAGAGTTGTGCCAGGACCATGCGGGTACTGTGCGAAGGGCACAACTACACCTCACGCGTATGCGTGACTGACGCGTATGCGTCACCTTCCCTTTTTCCATAATTTCGCGTACATGTGAACCACACGTACGCGTTGCTTTAGTGATTTCAGTTACAGGATGCGATGCCCTGTTTCTTTCTCACCTATACCCTTTCTTTCTTCTTCTTCCTTCCTCTCATCCCATTGCTTCTCCTTCCTCTAGTCTGGCAGACACCACCACCGGTGACCACCACCACCGGCGGTCCCACCTCATCTCTTCTCTCTCCCCTTCTCATTCTTCTTATCCTATTCTTACTTATATTCATCCTCATCTTCTCCTCCGTCTTTTCAAGGTCTCATTTCTCAATTTCTTTTGATTATTGCATTTGATTACTTTAATTGTTCTTAGTTGTATTTTAGTTTTGTTATTTGTAGCTTGTTCTTATTTCTTTTTCCTATGCTTGTTATTCTTGCATTGGTGTTGGATTTTCAAGTTAAATTATTGTGGGTTTAGTGGATTGTTTTGGTGCTTCTTGACTTGTTTTGTATTATTTGGTGTTGCTATGGTATTTGGCATTTCAATTTGGGTGCACTACACACTTGATTTCGTCAAGTTGCTTGTTGTTCATAACATGCACACCAAGTGTTTGTGAAAAGAACCAATGAGATTTTGCTTCAATTTTGGTCTTATTCTTTCAACTCAATCCTTCTTTTTCATAACACTTGCATTCCTTGTGCATTGATCCCATTTCTAATCTTTTTCATGATAAAAATTTTTATTTATGGCTTGCTATCCTTATAACGTCATGCAAGAATTAGTAATTTCATCCTCTCTAACTCCATATTCTTCAATTTTTGTCCTTCATTGTCTTGGAGTTAGTTTGAGATAGCACTTTTCTCATGTCCTAACTAATCTTGCATGTGTTCATCATTATTGATATTGATGCTTGAGATTGCTCTTTTCATGCTTTAAACTTATGTACTTCCTTCACTCTTGCATCAAGTGCTAGTGATATGCCTCAATGCTTTTGTTGATTTCTCACTTACATGTGGTAGCTACCGTGTACTTGAGACCCCCTATTCTTTGTTGGCATTACTTTTCGCTTGCACTTTCTTTGATGGCTAACCACATTGATGAGGCAGAGAATGTAACGACCTAACTTCTAGCATGTTATGACCAATGCTAGCCGCCAGGCGCTACTACACGGCTTTTCCTAGAGACTCTAGACCTTATATTAAATAAGCCTGTAGTGCTAATCGAGATCGCGTGTCATATATATAGATATAACGAAATAGGTAATAGTTAAATAGATAATATATACATGAAGCATAGAAAAATACAGAAAACATAGTAATATCATACATATATACCCGAAGGCTCATTTAGTACATCATAATTCACATCGTATTATGTCGTTGCTTATTCATAAAAATATTTACAGACTCCATATTTATACTAATAAGCCTCAACTCACAAGAGTCACTCTAGTCTGGGACCCATTCTAATTTATTTTTATAGGTATTTACAGAAGCACCTAACCCTCTAAATGTCTATACTGAGCGAGAGCAAAAATTACTACTACTACTACTACTACTACTGCTGGTCATCAATCCTTGGGAGCTGAAGAAATACGAAAATGCTGTATGGAAGTAAAAGAAGTCGCTTTGACCCTCTGGTAATGCTACTGCTGCTCGCTAGTCCCAAGGCTAAAAACTTAAAAAAGATCTCGTCGGTTTGCATCTGCGGAATGGGGAAGTAAAAGGGTGAGAACCTAAGGTTACCAGCAGGGTACTACACAAGAAAACCTAAGGGGTTCCGCAGCCTAAGTCTAAGACTTCGCGCAGTTAGGTCGGTAAGTCACACAAACAAGTACAAGCAAAAGTATATAGCAGAATAGTAACCAAGCACGGAATACAAGAAGCAGAGACAAAATACAATCACAGGTACAAGTAAGCAATCGCAAACATAGAGAATGTAGCAACTAAGTATGATGCATGCCTGGTCCTATGCAGGCCATGAGCTCATGCGTCAGTATGGATATGGCTACTCCACTGGGTCGGTTGCGCACTGGTGCCCGCAATTGTAAGAATGGCCCAAAAATACAAGGTGCTCCCAGTGAGTAGCAGTCCATATGGTGGGCGTTCCCACGTTCATATAGTCTCTGGCCAGGCGGGATGGAAGTCCGCTCTGCCAGGTACTTCTTAACACCTTGGGATTTACAGTTTCTTCTTCCGCGGCACATCTCAACAAAATTTATTTCTAAGGGACTTCTCCTCCCTTCTTTTATAGAAACTTGTACCCGGCTCTTTCTTAAAATGTCTCAGCCTTGTCAAATTTTACCATTTTATCCTTTTTATTTAACTTTTCTTTTTACCGTTTTCATTAGGTTTTTAATGACGCTTTCACCCCTAATGTTATTATTTTACCATTGTATCTTCATATTTTTCCTAATATACCTTTTCTCCTTGATTAAGTTAATTA
The DNA here is from genome assembly GCF_003086295.3 of Arachis hypogaea. NCBI lineage: Eukaryota > Viridiplantae > Streptophyta > Magnoliopsida > Fabales > Fabaceae > Arachis > Arachis hypogaea. The sequence continues at coordinate 120,395,667 of NC_092048.1, forward strand.
TTCATTTGTAATTTGACTTTATGCCTGAAATTACTAATATCCCCCTAAGTACTCTAGTTTTACCGTTTAACCTTATTTAGTATCAAATTTTACCGGATTAATCCTATTAGTTGCCTATGATTAAAATTATTCCTAATCATTTTATTTAATGCAAATTTTCACCCTAAGGGACCTAAAACCAAATTTACCCTTTATTAATTTTATTTACTTATTCTAGTTACTGCTTTTTACTATTTTACTTCTAACTTTTACTAAAACTTTTATTTAGGCCCGAAACCTTTTTTAAAATTATAATCTTAACCCAAATAATTTATATAATTATTATTTTACCCCTAATGACACTAAATTCATAATTTTACTTATTTTTCATTTAAATTATATTTTTTACTCTCTTTTTACCCAAAAATGACCATAACACCCCTTTTACCTTTTCACCTTTGTTCCATAGGATTAAAAATATTTTTTTAACTACTTTTTATCTCTTTTCTATCATAATTTTCGTGCTCTTAGTGACTGAAAATTTCAGAGGTGCAGTTTTTATACTTTTCTTCACTTTTTGTGACGCTTAAAACTTGAAACTTAAACCCCAAGCGCTTCTATGCTTCCGGCTGTTTTGACACAAAATCCAGAGGTAATACAATAATAAATTATACATATTTAAAAATCCAAAATAGTGGTAACTCATAAAATTTCCAGAAATTCAAAACAAGCATAATTCACCACAAAGTGGCTCATATAAGCACCAAAAACAAGCACAACCATACTCTAACTAATCCTAAACCTTACCTCTTATGTAATACAGTTAAAAAACCTTTCTCACACTAGAAAACGTGCATACAAGGGAAGAAACACAGCTAGTGGTGGTGAGTTTCATTTTTGGGCCTAAAGTGTCACCAAACGTCGAAATTCAACCACTGTGAGTTTGAAACTCCTTAACTCCTTAGGCGTACTTCATGGGTGCTTCAAGAAGAGTTCTTTATACATGGAGGAGAGTAAAAATTCATCATGGCTACTATTTTAAAAATAGAAAAGGAAAGAAGAAAGAACAAGAGTTTACCTAGTCGAAATTTCGGTATAAACGCAAGGATTAGCTTGAGGAGAGTTTGTGCTTGTATGGTTTGAGTACTTGAAGAATACATGTAGAACAATGGAAGAAGAGTTGAAATAGGGGCTGGAGCATAGAGAACAAGTGCAAGAATTTTCTCCCTTTCTCTCTCAAGAATTCGGTCAAAAGAGTGTAAAAATGTGTAAAGTGTTTTGTGAATTTTGTGGCCAATGCTTCCTTAAATAAAAAATCAAAGTCTTGCTAAATTTATGATGGTAAAAGGGGCTGGAATTTTCGTGGTCAAGGTGTAAGACCCAGAACTTTTAAAAAGTCTTATCATGATCAAGTCTCAAATCATATAGTTATTTATGGCCTTAATTTCGAAAATCAGTTTATTAAAGATGATTAAGGCAAGTTTTGATTTATTGGATTTGAGATAAGTTATGATTATCATCCAATTTCACAATTATTGGATTATTTTCTATATTTGAATTATAAAGTTGATAGTTATGAAATAATAAGGATTTTATATGATTTGGATTAGATAAGTAATATTTTAAATATTAATATTGCTATTTTAGAAAAATGAAGAAATTAAGTATATTATTTCTAATTATTTGATTTAGACATTTTATTGAAAATAATTTGTGAGATTGGTGAGCAAATGGTATTTTCTATATATAATTAGTGTTGGATTTAACTTGGGTTTCAATTACTATATTATTCCCAATTTTAAGTAAAATTACCAAAATACCCTTAACCCTAAGTTTAAAAAAAATAATAATAATAATAAACCCTAATGCCCTATCCCTCAGCCGCCGAAACCCTAATCCTATTGCCTCTTCCAAAATCAGCGGCATTCATGCGATAGAACAGAGAGAGAAGTTGAGGAATCAGAGGGAACCGGGGAAGGGGAATCGGAGAAGAGGGACGGTGCGACGCCGGCGAGGTGAGTGACACAGAGGAGTGGGAGATGCGTCGCGGTTAGTGGGCCTCGCCGCCCGTGGCTGCTGTCATCCCCGACAATGGAAGAGCGAGAAGTGGGTGAACGCGAGGAGGGAGAGTGGGAGCTCGCGAGGGAGCTGCCGCCATCGAAACTGAGTTCGCCGTCGTCGTTGGAACCCGTCGCCACCAGCTTTGTTAGGTCTCTGCCTCCGAATCCATCCTTCCTGCCGCCACTGGAAGCACGAACAAAGAAGAGTCGCCTTCGTCGGAACCACCGCCGCCACTGCCAGCTTCCACCTCCATCGTGGTTGACTATGGATGAGAGTGGAGGAAATTACCTCTCTCTGCCGTTGAAATCCTCCGCCGCTGCTGCTTGCGTCTTGAGCTGCTGCATCAGCCACCGCGGCAGGTGTCGCTGTTGGAAAGAAGAGCTGCGCCTCTGTGTTCTGGCAACTGGGAGTGGTTCTATGACTTCCGGGACCACCGCCGAAGCTCCGGGCTGAGCCTCTGCCGCCAAGAACGTCTCTGCTGCCACCGGGTCCCGCCGATGGTAAGAATTTTAAGTTTGGTTACTGTTCTTTTGGATTTCGGAAAGAGTATTGACACTGCGTGGTTGTACAACTGCTATTATCAGAAATTCGGGCTGCCGCCGTTATTCAGAATTTATTAACGGAGCCGTTGCCGAGTCGTTTTGGAGTTGCGGCTGTTTCGTTTCGCTGATCTAGTGAGTATCTCTATTTCGAAAGCCTTGCGTTAGTACCTTGTTGTGCTTGGTTAATGAATATGAGTTTTGGTAACGTGGGATTGAGTCCTAATTGTTATGTGTTGCGATTAGAGTTGGTGAGATTGTTGAGAACGCAAGTGGAGACGAGTTGCTGGCTGCAGTTGGTTTTGGGTTGAGGCGAAGAGGACTCTGTGAGACTTTTGGACTATGGAATTGCGTTTTGAGGTAGGGACGCTTTCCGAAAACTATAGTTTATTATTGGAATTATTACATATGGGTACTGATGTGAGATATTGTGTATTTTGTGATTGTATCTGCCTTATGTATTATTTGATTGATTCGAATGACTATGGATGTTGGTTTGGCTGAATTGTTGTGTGGCTTGTGAAATGTAATGTTTGAAGTTGATTCTTTAAAGATTTGAAATGAGTTTAATCCGTTGAGGATTGGTTTGAATGGAGTCAATTATTTTGATGATGCGAAAGATAGAATACTTTTGAAATTCAGCCTAGGTTGCTTTAATTGATTTGGTTTGGATAAATGATTTATTGTTGAACAGATTCTTTAAAGCTTTAGAAATGATGAGTTAAATCGGTTGGTATTGAGTTAATTTTTGAAATGGTTTCCTTGAGATATGCCACTGAGGCGACTGTTGGATTTAGCTTGCTTTTGAATTGATTTCTGAATTCGAGCTGTTGAAAAGAAATGAGAAACGGTTTAGTTGGGACCCGAACCGGGTGGCAAAAGTCCAAGTTTTAGGGGAGGTGCTGCCGAAATTTCTATAAAATCCGAGTCTTTATTGAAATGTTGTCTGGAAAATGATGAGTTAAAGACTTCTACTATTTTATTTGAATTATCGAGAAAAGGATGATTCATGCTTTCGAAATGAATTAATAAAGAGGAAATTGTGATTTGGTCTTGCTTCTTAAGAAAGGCATTGTATCTCTTTCAGGAGAAGGTTATTTAGATGAAACTTGTGTTTTAAAGCTGTTTGGATGTGAAAAAGGTTTATGCCTTTGAATTTGACTTGGGGGTTTCAATTAAAGAAGTTTCAATGACTTTGAAAGAACCTGAATGTCTATTGACAAGTTTCATTTTGAAATGTTTTGAGAAAGGTTTTAAGTACTCTTTGAATTCTGAATTCTTGCAAGACTAAAACAATTTTGAACAGTCGAAATGCTTTAGAATTTATCATGGGGTTTGAAGCTGGTTTTACCTAGGAAAAGAAAACAGCTTTGAAAGAAGTAAATGATTACGTGACTCGGTTTGGCTTAGATCCTATTTTATTACTCAAATCAGAAAGCCAATGTTTTAATGATTTTAAATGAATTTGGCGAAATGAGTTATGTTATTCTCCCCTAAAGACTTGGGACTCTGCCGAGAAACTTTTGTTATAAAGTCCCATTGTTGGATGGGTGATTTTTGAATATCTCAAAGAGGCTTTTAACTTGCCATGATGATGGAAGTTTTGGAAAGAGGATGCCGAGAGTGGCATTATTTAAAAGGGGGATTTACCTTGAGTAAAAGTGGCTTATGAGCCTGAGATGATTTGAGAAATGAGATCATTAAAGCTAAGGCTGAAAAGAGTTGAAACTTGATTTCAAAGTGAAATGAATTGAGAAAATGATTTATGGCTTAAATGCCGATTTCATGAATTTGATGATTTTGAATGTGGAAGTGCTGTTTTGTTGAGAGCCGAAATGGCTGTGTATGTTTATACATATTGATTGGTTCTGGATTGAACCGTGAGCCGGATGGCTAAGGTGGATGTTGATCCATGGCTGAGAATGAATGCATATATGCTGAGATATTGATAATTGTGATTTTGCACTTCCACTATCTGAGATACGAGTTTCCCTGGGTAGTAGCAGTGGCTAGCCACCACGTGCTCCAGGTTGAGACTTGATACTCTGTTGACCCTATGTCGTAAGTGTGGCCGGGCACTGTGAAAGGCCCGGATGAGCTCGCCCCCATAAATATTCACCAGTGATGGTGATGGATAAATATTCACCAGTGACGTTGATGGATATGGATCATGATTATGATCAAGTTTATGATGAGTATAACTCGAGTTGGGGATGCACGACAGAGGGACAGTCCAATGGTTAGCTACCAGGACTTGTCGGGTTGGCTCTATAACCGACAGATGATATCATCAGCCACTAGGGACAGGCATGCATCATATGCATTTGTGTGACATTGGTTGGGTGTGCATATTATACCTGGTTTTCCTATGTGATTAATTGCTAACTGTTCTACTTGTAATAACTGTTTGTTTGTGCTTGAACTTCCTATCTGTGTTTGCATCTAGGACTCTGTCGGATTGTGGTGATTGGTTGTTGGTTGGATTGTTTGGGCCTAGTGCCGTGGTTGGATTGTTTGGGCCTAAGGCCGTGGTTGGAATGAGATGAACTGATGGTTGATTTCGGTTTTGTGTTTCTGATTTGGAATAAATTAAGAAAGGATATTTTGGTTCAGCATAGATAAACCTTTTTGAAAGGCTTTTGAGTTTTTGAGAATTGAATAGTTCCTCTTTCATAAAAGATTTCCGACTTTACTTTTATTGTAAACCGCTGTTTTTGAAAAGAGGCATAAGACGGTTATTAATCACTGGTGCGGTTATCTTCACGTATCCTATTATAGTAATTCCCAAAAACCCTCTACTGAGAACCCTTTCGAGGATGATGTTCTCACCCCCTTACATTTTTCCCCTTTCAGGATATGGGCGCAGAAGTTACGAAGAGTTCATTTAGTTGTTGTTGATATGCTTTGTATTGTGTTGATTATGGTTTATTGTACCCTCACCTTTATCTTGATATAATCTGTAAGAGGGATACGGATTGTATTGGATTATGTCTGTAATATTATTTATATATATATTTGTATATATATACGCATGTACTCTTTATGAGTTTTGTTAGTTGTATGGTATTTATGGATGTATGTTATCGGATGAAAGTGTTGTTGGGAGCGATGTTGCGGTTTAAAGTTTTAAACAGGCTCATATTTTAGTATTAAATAGTATAAGAGTCGTCGTAATATCCGAGCTATCAGAGTCGCGCAGCCGGAAGTGTGAACTTTGGTAGTTAGGGTGTTACATTATGGTATCAGAGCAGTTCTTCCTGTAGAGCCTGAGGAATGGACTGACTATGCTTCGGTTGCATACTGTGAGCGTTTGTCATGTATTAGGTCTTGTCGAATGACGAGAATTAGAGCTTTATGCACATGACGGTCTATTGATTAACGATGTTAGTCTTGCATTGCATAATTCCTGATATTAAGTTCGGCCGGCTTAATACTAGTGAATTATGTATATGAAAGCACTGATGGGTTATCATAGATGATATACGAGTTTCGAGTAAAGCGAATCGCGGGCTTTGGGGGAACGTTAGAAACTTTTTCTCGAGGCTATTCAGTTGTGTGTCTTGAATTCTGTTCGAGTCGACCTGTTCTTTTATATCCTAACTTGAAGTTCTTGTTTGGTACTCCTCTTGAAAAGTAATTTGATGTTTCCACTCTATTCCTCTATTCATATGCATTCTTGAATGATCTTAAGTGCATATGCTTGTTTAGAATCCTTGATGCATCTGTCTTCCTCTGTTTGAGTTCTTCTTGATTCAAGTATTCTTTGATATAGTCTTGAACTTGTCTTAAAGTGCTGTGACTTTTAACTCTGGGTTCCGAGTTCATTCTTAGAGAACTTGTTGATTCAGTTTTCCTCTTATTTGACAGTGATTACAGCTAATTTTGGGATTTTTATAAAAATTGTTGTTGATTAGATATACACTTATCTATATGTGGAACTTTGAAGATTTCTTATACAGTTTAACAACTATTTATTTCTAATGCCTCGCCTGTACCTTTACTGGTTTATAGAACTGCACCTACTTAAAATACAAATTGACTTTCTAGTAATTTTACTATAGTTCCAATGGACATCTTTATTTGATTGTGTATTTGGATATTTTCCGAAATACTGGAAAGAAAGGATTTTTCGCTTATATTCCGGTTGAGTTTCGTTTGATAAGCTTTACTTAACTATTTTGAATTGAGTTTGGTTTAGCATACTACATGGTTTATGCCATTGTTGTTCTTTTGAAAATGTTGGATTCATAGCTTTCTTCTTATGAACAGACTGGTTCCTTCTTAAGCTTTTCACCTCTATGAATGTCATACGTGATTCTGTTTTTAACTAATCTTTTACATCTTGTGAACATTACCATTGATCTTGGTTTGTCCCCTCTTGTGAATCTCATCCTTATGTGGGTCAGTTTGATTCATTTCAAGATAGTGCATTGTTTATTCTCCCATTATCTCTACAAGAGTTTTTAGTTAAAGATTTATCATTGAAAAATTACAAATGATTGAGTTGTCTTTTTCTATGACTTTTGTATTCTTTTGGATCAATTTAAAACTTGTTTGATGTTTCATGTCTAGTGGATCTTGTTTGAACTACTTTAAATTAAGATCCTTTCTTGCAAGGCTTGAATCCTTTTTAGTACATCTTAAACTTCTTGAATGTTCTTCCGAGATGGTGATTTCAAGAACGCTTTTGGAGTCTTGTTTTGAACCTTTTAAAGAAGTTTCGAATTCTCTTTGATGAAATATTAAACGGAATTTATTTTCTGTTGTTTGATTGAGATTAAAACCATTGTCCAATTTTGACGAAATTAATTTAAATTTGGCATGCGCCCTTTTAAATGAAGTTTTGGAAAGCTCCCTTGTTTAGTGGAAATTGGTTCGTTTGTAATGCGCCACTTATTTCCTTTACCAAATTGTAAGCAAATTTTTACTTCGGAGTTTCTTTTTTAAAAAGAGTTTAACTTCCTCTTTCGTACTTGTTATGAATATTATACACGCTTGTTTGAATACGAAATTTTGAGAATTTTTGAACAAGCCTTTGATTTCTCTCCCGAGTTTTATGAACTGCTTTTGGTTAAGTTGTGCATCTAATTATCTTTCTAAAATATTTGAAGAAATATTTTAGCCTTTAGCCAAACCCGTGTGCACCTTGTTTTTAGAACTCGACAAAATCTATTTCAACATGAACTTGCATTAAAGCAAAGCCACGATTATGCTTTTGTTACTCTCTTGAAGGATGTTGTTAATTAACCTTTCTTTTAGATTGCGAAGTGGTTTTTCCGCAAGTTTCGGTTCCTTTATGAACAATGTATTTGGAAGTACTTTTAATCTTGCTCTTGAGTTTTGTGAGCTTTGTCTTGGGTTTGATATTCCTTTTTGTAAACCTCCTACTTCTTCGACTCAACTTGAATTTGTTTCGAACTAAGGCGCTGGTTCTCTTCTGATTGGTCCTATTGGATTTCTTGGATCCAAGTGTTTTCTTTGGAGTTGTCAATCGATTTATTTCTAGCAAACTCCTTTGCTTGGACATCTTTGTCTATCCGGGGATTGGATACATTCTCTCGAATCTATGAGTATTATCCTTGACATTTGACTCTCCTTTTTAAATCTTGTATCCTTCTGAGTAGACTCGAGAATTATTTTGATATCACGTGCGATTTGTAGACATAGTAACACGATGCGTTAGTTCTTTAAGACGTGATATGTGTATATGGAAGGTGAAACGGTAGGTGTACCATGTTATGAGTTGTGGATGTTTTGTTCCTTGCTAACGGGTTTGCGGTTGTTAGGCTTATGATTGGCCATGAGGTTGTAAAATGATTGGTGGAGTTGGGAGGTTGAGGTTCTGAAGTAAGAACGAGATTTGTCGGCGAACGTTGTGGCCGTTGTTTTATTACCAACCTGTTTTGGTAGCCTTTATGTCACATTGATACCGCCTTGTTTTGTGAACGCCTATCTTGGTTTGCATCCTATTTGGTACCTCAAGTTTTTGTAAAGCTTTGAGATCATATGACCTTGTGCGTTGAGCCTATCTTGTAACGTTTGCTTTGCAATCACACCCCTACCTTTGTATCCTTATGCATACGACCATCCAAGTATTTGAAAACCATATATATGTTTATATTTTGAGATACGTTTGCTTCTCCCTTAAATGTGTTCAAGGATGAACTGTTATGAAATTTCTTTCGTTTTGTATCAATTTTCGAGGACGAAAATTTTTATAAGGTGGGTGGGATGTAAGACCCAGAACTTTTAAAAAGTCTTATCATGATCAAGTCTCAAATCATATAGTTATTTATAGCCTTAATTTCGAAAATCCGTTTATTAAAGATGATTAAGGCAAGTTTTGATTTATTGGATTTGAGATAAGTTATGATTATCATCCAATTTCACAATTATTGGATTATTTTCTATATTTGAATTATAAAGTTGATAGTTATGAAATAATAAGGATTTTATATGATTTGGATTAGATAAGTAATATTTTAAATATTAATATTGCTATTTTAGAAAAATGAAGAAATTAAGTATATTATTTCTAATTATTTGATTTGGACATTTTATTGAAAATAATTTGTGAGATTGGTGAGCAAATGGTATTTTCTATATATAATTAGTGTTGGATTTAACTTGGGTTTCAATTACTATATTATTCCCAATTTTAAGTAAAATTACCAAAATACCCTTAACCCTAAGTTTAAAAAAATAATAATAATAATAAACCCTAATGCCCTATCCCTCAGCCGCCGAAACCCTAATCCTATTGCCTCTTCCAAAATCAGCGGCATTCATGCGATAGAACAGAGAGAGAAGTTGAGGAATCAGAGGGAACCGGGGAAGGGGAATCGGAGAAGAGGGACGGTGCGACGCCGGCGAGGTGAGTGACACGGAGGAGTGGGAGATGCGTCGCGGTTAGTGGGCCTCGCCGCCCGTGGCTGCTGTCATCCCCGACAATGGAAGAGCGAGAAGTGGGTGAACGCGAGGAGGGAGAGTGGGAGCTCGCGAGGGAGCTGCCGCCATCGAAACTGAGTTCGCCGTCGTCGTTGGAACCCGTCGCCACCAGCTTTGTTAGGTCTCTGCCACCGAATCCATCCTTCCCGCCGCCACTGGAAGCACGAACAAAGAAGAGTCGCCTTCGTCGGAACCACCGCCGCCACTGCCAGCTTCCACCTCCATCGTGGTTGACTATGGATGAGAGTGGAGGAAATTGCCTCTCTCTGCCGTTGAAATCCTCCGCCGCTGCTGCTTGCGTCTTGAGCTGCTGCATCAGCCACCGCGGCAGGTGTCGCTGTTGGAAAGAAGAGCTGCGCCTCTGTGTTCTGGCAACTGGGAGTGGTTCTATGACTTCAGGGACCACCGCCGAAGCTCCGGGCTGAGCCTCTGCCGCCAAGAACGTCTCTGCTGCCACCGGGTCCCGCCGATGGTAAGAATTTTAAGTTTGGTTACTGTTCTTTTGGATTTCGGAAAGAGTATTGACACTGCGTGGTTGTACAACTGCTATTATCAGAAATTCGGGCTGCCGCCGTTATTCAGAATTTATTAACGGGGCCGCTGCCGAGTCGTTTTAGAGTTGCGGCTGTTTCGTTTCGCTGATCTAGTGAGTATCTCTATTTCGAAAGCCTTGCGTTAGTACCTTGTTGTGCTTGGTTAATGAATATGAGTTTTGGTAACGTGGGGTCGAGTCCTAATTGTTATGTGTTGCGATTAGAGTTGGTGAGATTGTTGAGAACGCAAGTGGAGACGAGTTGCTGGCTGCAGTTGGTTTTGGGTTGAGGCGAAGAGGACTCTGTGAGACTTTTGGACTATGGAATTATGTTTTGAGGTAGGGGCGCTTTCTGAAAACTATAGTTTATTATTGGAATTATTACATATGGGTACTGATGTGAGATATTGTGTATTTTGTGATTGTATCTGCCTTATGTATTATTTGATTGATTCGAATGACTATAGATGTTGGTTTGGCTGAATTGTTGTGTGGCTTGTGAAATGTAATGTTTAAAGTTGATTCTTTAAAGATTTGAAATGAGTTTAATCCGTTGAGGATTGGTTTGAATGGAGTCAATTATTTTGATGATGCGAAAGATAGAATACTTTTGAAATTCAGCCTGGGTTGCTTTAATTGATTTGGTTTGGATAAATGATTTATTGTTGAACCGATTCTTTAAAGCTTTAGAAATGATGAGTTAAATCGGTTGGTATTGAGTTAATTTTTGAAATGGTTTCCTTGAGATATGCCACTGAGGCGACTGTTGGATTTAGCTTGCTTTTGAATTGATTTCTGGATTCGAGCTGTTGAAAAGGAATGAGAAACGGTTTAGTTGGGACCCGAACCGGGTGGCAAAAGTCCAAGTTTTAGGGGAGGTGCTGCCGAAATTTCTATAAAATCCGAGTCTTTATTGAAATGTTGTCTGGAAAATGATGAGTTAAAGACTTCTACTATTTTATTTGAATTATCGAGAAAAGGATGATTCATGCTTTCGAAATGAATTAATAAAGAGGAAATTGTGATTTAGTCTTGCTTCTTAAGAAAGGCATTGTATCTCTTTCAGGAGAAGGTTATTTAGATGAAACTTGTGTTTTAAAGCTATTTGGATGTGAAAAGGGTTTATTCCTTTGAATTTGACTTGGGGGTTTCAATTAAAGAAGTTTCAATGACTTTGAAAGAACCTGAATGTCTATTGACAAGTTTCATTTGAAATGTTTTGAGAAAGGTTTTAAGTACTCTTTGAATTCTGAATTCTTGCAAGACTAAAACAATTTTGAACAGTCGAAATGCTTTAGAATTTATCATGGGGGTTGAAGCTGGTTTTACCTAGGAAAAGGAAACGGCTTTGAAAGAAGTAAACGATTACGTGACTCGGTTTGGCTTAGATCCTATTTTATTACTCAAATCGGAAAGCCAATGTTTTAATGATTTTAAATGAATTTGGCGAAATGAGTTATGTTATTCTCTCCTAAAGACTTGGGACTCTGCCGAGAAACTTTTGTTATAAAGTCCCATTGTTGGATGGGTGATTTTTGAATATCTCAAAGAGGCTTTTAACTTGCCATGATGATGGAAGTTTTGGAAAGAGGATGCCGAGAGTGGCATTATTTAAAAGGGGAATTTACCTTGAGTAAAAGTGGCTTATGAGCCAGAGATGATTTGAGAAATGAGATCATTAAAGCCAAGGCTGAAAAGAGTTGAAACTTGATTTCAAAGTGAAATGAATTGAGAAAATGATTTATGGCTTAAATGCTGATTTCATGAATTTGATGATTTTGAATGTGGAAGTGCTGTTTTGTTGAGAGCCAGAATGGCTGTGTATGTTTATACATATTGATTGGTTCTGGATTGAACCGTGAGCCGGAATGGCTGTATATGATTTATCAATATTGGCTGGTTCTGGATTGAACCGTGAGCCGGATGGCTAAGGTGGATGTTGATCCATGGCTGAGAATGAATGCATATATGCTGAGATATTGATAATTGTGATTTTGCACTTCCACTATCTGAGATACGAGTTTCCCTGGGTAGTAGCAGTGGCTAGCCACCACGTGCTCCAGGTTGAGACTTGATACTCTGTTGACCCTATGTCGTAAGTGTGGCCGGGCACTGTGAAAGGCCCGGATGAGCTCGCCCCCATAAATATTCACCAGTGATGGTGATGGATAAATATTCACCAGTGAGGGTGATGCATATGGATCATGATTATGATCAAGTTTATGATGAGTATAACACGAGTTGGGGATGCACGATAGAGGGACAGTCCAATGGTTAGCTACCAGGACTTGTCGGGTTGGCTCTATAACCAACAGATGATATCATCAGCCACTAGGGACAGGCATGCATCATATGCATTTGTGTGACATTGGTTGGGTGTGCATATTATACCTGGTTTGCCTATGTGATTAATTGCTAACTGTTCTACTTGTAATAACTGTTTGTTTGTGCTTGAACTTCCTATCTGTGTTTGCATCTGGGACTCTGTCGGATTGTGGTGATTGGTTGTTGGTTGGATTGTTTGGGCCTAGTGCCATGGTTGGATTGTTTGGGCCTAGTGCCATGGTTGGATTGTTTGGGCCTAGGGCCGTGGTTGGAATGAGATGAACTGATGGTTGATTTCGGTTTTGTGTTTCTGATTTGGAATAAATTAAGAAAGGCTATTTTGGTTCAGCATAGATAAACCTCTTTGAAAGGCTTTTGAGTTTTTGAGAATTGAACAGTTCCTCTTTCATAAAAGATTTCCGACTTTACTTTTATTGTAAACCGCTGTTTTTGAAAAGAGGCATAAGACGGTTATTAATCACTGGTGCGGTTATCTTCACGTATCCTATTACAGTAATTCCCAAAAACCCTCTACGGAGAACTCTTTCGAGGATGATGTTCTCACCCCCCCCCCCTTACATTTTTCCACTTTCAGGATATGGGCGCAGAAGTTACGAAGAGTTCATTTAGTTGTTGTTGAGATGCTTTGTATTGTGTTGATTATGGTTTATTGTACCCTCGCCTTTATCTTGATATAATCTGTAAGAGGGATAGGGATTGTATTGGATTATGTCTGTAATATTATTTATATATATATTTGTATATATATACGGATGTACTCTTTATGAGTTTTGTTAGTTGTATGGTATTTATGGATGTATGTTATCGGATGAAAGTGTTGTTGGGAGCGGTGTTGCGATTTAAAGTTTTAAACAGGCTCATATTTTAGTATTAAATGGTATAAGAGTCGTTGTAATATCCGAGCTATCAGAATCGCGCAGCCGGAAGTGTGAACTTTGGTAGTTAGGGTGTTACACAAGGGTTCGGTCTCAACGAATAAGGGGCGTGAAAACGAAGAAGCATGGTCAGCGCTTGCGTGTCGAGCTTATCCACGATTAACCACAGTTAGTTACTCGAGGTTAAAAACACAGTAGAGAGGCGTGAAAGGCTGAGATAGTCTCGGCCCAGAGGCTGAGAAGGAGAGACAAGTTACTTGGGTGGCAAGTAAAAAGATTTTGGGTCTCTAAGAGTCGTTTGCTGAATTTAGTCAAAAATTCGGTTCGTAGTAAACTTTACCGTGTGGTGAAATAATTAATGGCTAATATGTATTTTTAAAAGAGTAAATCATGAATGGATGGCTAATATAAATCTTGAGGCACATATAGTTGAGTAGAAATTATTTTGACCACTGATTCCGAGATTTTTGGTTATTAGAGTTTTTCTCGACGCACGCAAAACCGTCACTAAAAGTGAATTTCCGGCTCAAAAAGTCTCTAGTGAGGAAAATAAACTAATGGTAAGCTAATATTTATTATTTACTAGTCAAATTTGACTTAGGGGGATTAATTACCCTCGTAAAGTCAATTTTGACCATATTAATGGCCCTTTTTTAATTTTTATTTTTTTTTCTTTTTTTCTTAGTTTTCTCTTTTTTTTCTTTAATTTTTGTTTTTTTTTTTTTACCATTGGACCAATCTCACTATTTATTATTGGGATGTGGTTCAAAATTTTACAAAATAAATTTTAAAATAGCCAGAAAAGTCTGTTTACCGAAAAACCAGGTTCTTACAGAGAAAGAGATTCCCGCATGAAAAATGGATTAAGCCTCACGTTGCAACCAAGTGCAAGGATAAGAACCCACATGTAGATATTGCCGAACCATCGACTCTACCTTCAACATCATTAACTGCACCTTAACCATCTATCCACCAATAATTGATTGAGCTCATTAAGAAGATAGACTGGCAAGGTCAAAAGATTGAGCAGATTGAGCGACACATCAAGCGCTGTTATGACTACTTGAAGAAGCTCATTAGTTGTACCCACCCACCTATGGAGGGGCCCGACACTCCGGAGTCCACTTCGGATCATGGCGAAGAAAGCAATCAAGAGGTGGACATGGAGGCGCCCTTGTCCCACCATCCTATGGCTATTGGAAGTGGCGAGTCCGAACCACTTTTGCTCATCACAGATGGCACGAAAGACCGTTCAAATTTTTAAGTGTGGAAAAGTTGGTGACCGACTTCCATAGGTAATAACCCCTCTCTCCAACACCTAGATCTTAATTTTTTTTGTTAGTTAGGATAATTTGCATTTTGTAGTTATTTGTTTCCATTTAAGTACTTTTTGCATGGTAGTTGTTTGTAGATATATCTAGAGCTTTGTATATATTTTACCTATCCTTGTTAAGTGATTGGATGCATATGAATTAAATGAATTGTTTTTCATCCAACCACTTCTTACTATGACTACTTAGTTAAAGTGATGATTTCTTTTTCAAGAAAATTGTTTTAGGGCATTCCACTAATTGGAGCTAAATTTTTGTTGAACTTTTTTGAAGAAATTAATTTTGGAACATGGTTTTAGAGCTAAAATACATAAACCTAGTAAGATTTTGAGCCTAGTTGATTGGTTGCATCTTTTCAACCAACATTTTGTCGGTGTGTGTTGATCTCTCTAAGATTGTGATCTTTGACTTGTTTGATTCTATATATCCATTGTTTAATATATGAATACATTTATGTCATTGAGGTCCTTGTTCATTAAAGCTCACATACCCAAATTGGCCTTACCCTTTTATCAACCCTTGTAAACCAATGTTGAGCCTATTTAACCCCTTTTGTTCTTTATAATAGCATATCACTAACTCTAAGTAAAAAATAATAAATGTACTTAATTTGAATCTTTAGTTAACTTAGATTAGTGAGAGTGTGCATGATTTAAGTATAGGAAAATTGGAATTGGGAACATTGGTTAGGTGAATTGGGTATTTCATGATTCTTGAAAACTTTTGGAAAATTTAGGTACATATTCATGCATTCACTACTTAAACTATATGCATTAATATCTTGTGTATATATTGCTTTAAAAAAATAAATATAAAAAGAAAAAGGAAAGAAAAAGAGAAAAAGGAAGCAATAAAAAAGGGACAAATTGTCCCAAAGTAAAGTAGTGATGACAATGCATATGTGTAGTACTTAAAATGGGATGCATGAGTATGTAGAAAAGGATAGATAATGGGTAGTTAGGCTTTACATTATAGTTACATGGATTATCTTAAGTTAGGTGGGAAGTTTAGGTTAATCAAAGATTCAAATTCTAGTCCACTTGACCAAATATAATCCTACCTTGACCCTAACCCCATTACAACCCTTGGAAGACCTCTTGATATGTGTATCCATGCATTGAACATATGTTAATTTGTAGAAGAAGAACAAGCCTTAGAAAGCAAGATTAGATGAGAATTGACCCTCAAACACTAGAGAGATTAGAGTGCAAACACTTCCAGTGAGGGTTCAATGCTCAATCCTATGTTCCCCGCTTTCACGAGCTTTCATCTTGAAAGTTTATTCACACTTCATTTTGAAATTTGAATTAGTGGAATTTGTTGATCATCATAATATTTTAGCCCTATGTGTTCATATATTCTCTTGGAGATTGATTTACTCTAACCAAGTAAGTAGAAGCATTTGATTTACTCTAGCCATAAGTCTTCCCAATCCTTATGTTCTTTGGTATTCTAATCTTTAGCATGAGGATATGCTATTGTTTAAGTGTGGGGAGGTTGATAAACCTTAATTTTAGGGTTTATCTTATGTTGAATTTGGTGGGTTTCATCAATTCTTTTCACACTTATTCATATAAATTGTATGCTTTTATGATTTCTTCCTAATTATGCTTTATAGTTGAAAACATGCTTTCAAGACCTTAAAAATGCTCATTTTTAATCCTCTCCTATTACCATTCGATGCCGTGATGCGTTTGTTAAGTGATTTCAGGATCTATAGGGCAAGAATGACTTAGAGGATGGAAAGGAAGCATGCAAAGTGGAGAATTCATAAAGAAATAAAGATTTGGTGGAATTCATAGCCACGTGGAAACATAAAAGATAAACATCACAAAATGCAATAAAAGTAAACATAAAAGAATTGAGTGAATATATACCCATCAATAGTGGAGTTACCTAGAGTGCAATTAAAGTAAACATCACAAAATGCAAGAATTAAAAAAACCCATAACTATCATAAGCAAGAAATCAACAATAGCAATAAAGATAAACATAAAAGAAGACATGGAAACATAAAATTGTATTAGAAGAAATCAAGATCCAACAATGGTTCATCAACATAAAAGAGAGTAAAATAAAAAATTAACAAGAGAAGTGACTAAACTAAAATGCTAGAACAAATAAAATTAAAGAAAAACTAAAATGAAACAAGTCAAACAACATTAAAATCTAGATAAAAAAGGAAATGGAAATAAGAACCCTAAATCTAGAGAGAGGAGAGAGTCTCTCTCTCTAGAATTCTACCCTAAAACATAATGAAAACTCCACTATGACTACTTGGTTCATTCCCCCTTCAATTCCTGGTTCAATAGCATTAGAAATGGGTTGGATTGGGCCCAAATGCTTCAGAAATCGCTGGTCACGTGTTGCCTTTAAGTGAGTCATGCTGATCCTGCGACGCGCACAAATGGGCGACGCGTGCGCATCGTCTAACTGCAAGAAAACTATGGCAAATTGCGTATTATTTTGAAGCCCCGGATGTTAGCTTTCCAACACAACTAGAACCGCCTCATTTGGACCTCTGTAGCTCAAGTTATGATCGATTTAGTACAAAGAGGTCAGGATTGACAGCTTAGCAATTCCTTCATTTCTTCATGAGTTCTCCATTTTTGCATGCTTTTTCTTCATTCCTTCAACCCAATCTTTGCCTTCTAATCCTGAAATCACTTAACAAACATATCAAGGCATTGAATGGAATTAAAGTGAAATAAAATTAGCGATTTAAAGGCCTAAAAAATATGTTTTTACTCTTAAGTACAAATTAGGAGAAATTCACAAAACCATACTATTTTATTGAATAAATGTGAGAAAAGTTGATAAAATCCCCTAAAATCAACACAAGATAAACCACAAAATTGGGGTTTATCAATGGGTTTACCGACAGTTTTGATGTAGAACTCGTTTGCTCAAATCGTTACTGGCGGATTCCAGATTCCGATGGTAAAGTCGTTGGTAATACTTGGAGGGAAATCAGGGGAAATAAGTATGAAATGTAGCGTGGGATTTACCATCGGAACAATCCGCCGGTAAACCCATTTTAGTGAAACGCTGCATTTTGGTCGCCCACAATGAGTTACCAGCGGATTTATCCGCCTATAAATCTGACGATAACGAGACCTAAAATTCAAAGTGTGAACCCCTCTCTCCCTTCAATTCGAAACCACTCTCTCTCTCTAACCTATCTTCTCCCTTTCTCTCTCTAGCCACCTCTGAACCCCGCCATGCTGTCAGCCTCAGTGCCGCTGACAACGATAACACCTCCCTTCTCTCCTTGCACCTCCCGTTTACCACGACGTCTCGATTGCAGCTGACGTTACAAACCCTAGTCTCCGTTACAGCGCCGCTCTTCTCACCACCAACGAGTACTGTTCTTCGCATCGACAGCTTCTTCCTCTCATCCAACACACTTCGTCCAACGCCAGGTTTGTCGTCCTCTACTAGGTCCAGGTAAGAATCTGATTTGGTATTTTTTATAATATTTTTTATTATTTTTATTCCCTTTTGACATTGGTTCATATGGTAGTATATATTTATTCATATATTGTAGGTTTCTTAAGAGAATTTTATGAATTTGCCAACACTTGCTGTAATAGTTTATACTAAAGGTTAGATAGATGGATTTAGTTTATTTACCATGTGGTTGAAGATTTGTTTTTTACTACATATATTAACACGGATACATATTACTTCTCATTAGAAATCTTTGCAAGCTTCTCTTCAGTTAACATGTAAATTTCATATTTTTTATGTAGTTTTTTTATCTCACTTGCAGTAACTTAGTGATGTTAATGTTAAGTTTCGTCCTACAACCTACCATGACTTGTTCTAATAAAAATTTGTGACATTCTAGATTGGCTATGAATTTGTGACATTACATATTATTTCATTATATAGTGAATTATTTCTTGATTTTCTTTTTTTGAGTTGTGTTATATAGATACTTAGAGTGTGAACTACTGTAGACTCATATTTTACTTATTGATAGATATAAAATTTACGTAGCATTTAGATTTCATACAATATTTAGATTCATATGATACTCTAATAAGGTGACGATTTTACTTTAGCGTGTTGTGAATAAAGATGTTTTGTTGATTTAATTCTTATGAAATTAGTTGACTGTTGATTGATACTGTGGATTGAGATTGGTTGGATTTGTGAAAATCATAAAGGTAAATATATGTCCAATTTAAGGGAAGGTTATGTCCAATTTTTTCGGGGAGTTTTGTTGACCGATTCGTGTAGTATATATGCTGATTAGTATTAATAATATATTCTCTTTATAGGTATGATGAGCGTAGCAGAGGTAGATCGAGTGGGTCTCATGGTCGTGGTAGAGCGAAGGTTTCCACCGAATCTCAAGGACTGTTCAGTCATCGCCCTCTACCCCCGACTACCCCATCGACCCTTGTGACGTCACAGGTGGGTCCAGCGGACCAGCAGTTCATCATGGTCCTAAACTCGAACTATGTGCCTCCTTCTACAACACCCCTCTGCCGATCCAGTGATAGATACCGCAGTGGGTGATTCCTCCAGTGCCCCCAAGCAAGATGCCCCACCACCACCGCCTGTCATTCGGCTGAGGATTTGGCCCGATGGCATGCAGGCGTGAGTACAATTTTTTAATCTTAAGTTTATATGTTTATATGTATTTGTCAATGTTAGGTTTCTTCTCTGATAGGTTTACACTAAACAACAATGCTTGCACATAGGAGATCTCTGAAGTTATTAAGTCAATGTACGACCACCTGTGGCCCAGGTATACACAGATCCTGGATAAGACCAGAGAGCGATGGTTTCAGAAGTGGGTGGTAAAAACCCAATAATGTTGAATTAATTAACTATATTTGAACTGTATTTTATCCTGACTAACTAATGTTGTTGAATCAATTTGTGCCGCTAAATCAATTTGTGCCGTTGAAATTCATATGGGATGCGAAACATAATCTCATGATCAGAAAGATCTATGACCACCAAGCAGTTAAACAGATTCAGTAGATGATGAGCGTCGTTCGTCAGAGGCGTAACCACCTAATGACCTAAATCCATCCAGCCATCAAGAAGGAATTGGAGGCCTATTTTAGAGATGATGAGGGTTTCAAGCATCGCCGTCTAACAAACGTCGCTAACAGGGCTTCTCCCAGGTCGTCGAAGTATACGGATGGATCGATGACCTTCATAAAGATGAAGAGCAGACTGGTAACTAGTTTGATAATGTTTAATTTTTTAGTAGTTACTTGAATTAGTTGTTTAATTTATTGATTTATTTTATCGGTTGATATAATTCGTAGTCTAAGTCGTTGGATTGTGAGGCGACACTGGCGGAGACCTTCAAGTATACACATACTTTGAAGGCCAACAAGGATATTGATGCGCAGTCTACGCCTATTATGTGAGTTTCAATTAATCCTATGTTTTAAATTTTATTTGGTTCAAAGTCAATTGACTCTTATCCTAATCACATTGTGTGTGACACAGGAGGATTACAGGCAGAGGTTGGAGGCTGCAACCCAGCAGTCTCAGCCGCCTATGCAAATGACGAAGCTGGCTCCGAGACCTCAGTGGTAGATTTTGATAAGGTTTGGCGCGAGACCACCTCTGAATCCCACAAGAATCGCTGCTTCAGGTTGGAGTTGTTCTTCGCAAGTGGTCTCTGCTCCTCCGTATTGGTGATTTTTTCTGCCTCTGCATCTGTCTCTGCCTCTGCCACCAGCCCTGTCATTCCCCAGGAAGTTATCGACTTGAGGGAGGAGGTGCAGAAGCTATCACATAAGCTTTATTAACAAGCGGAGCAGTCTGAGCAGAAGTACAATGACCATCTTGTACGCGTGGGAGGAGTCGTTTCCATCAGCTCGAAACTAACGGAGAAGCTGGAGCAGCTAAATTGTTTGCGAGAGCAGTTGGAAATGTACAACC